>NW_028277035.1:70733700-71034500 GCF_059951505.1 Python bivittatus
CCTCTTCATTATTAATAACTGTTTGTCTAGAAATCCATGAGGAAGGAAAATTATAGGGAATTTCTCTATAATTTCAGAATTCAGAAAATTTCTAGAAATTTTCAGTTTCTCCAGTGGGAGGAAATGAGTTCAGGAAGGATGCACAGAAGGTGTACTTGTTGTTTCTGTGCGCATAAAAGAACTTTAAGTAGAAGATTTCCAATTAAGGTATAAGCATGCTGCATTATAATATGTCTACTACACAATTGTGGTACACAAAGAATGTTATACTACAACTTCTGTCACCCCCGATAGTATGGCAAATATTCAATAATGATGGAAGTTGTAAATCAGAATAACTTGAAAGCATCAGTTGTGTTCGCATGACTTTGTGGCCTTTCAGTGACTAAGAAATTTATTATTGCCTAAACTTTAGTGGATTATAATCCAGGCTGTTGATTCATTATTTGGCAAAACAAAATAGACAAATGTATTTCCTGATTGCATTCCTATATAATTTAACTTTGAAGACATTTTAATTTAATTTTAAATCAGTGTGAACTGGTCTCTTTTTCTGTGGAGAGAGAGAGAGCGAGAGAGAGAGCAGTCTTGCTTCTTGTCTTCCTTCCAGGCATTCAAGATAATGGGCATGATTCATAACCACACCAGTATTTGTTATTCTTGCTAATCATCCTCTGAGAAAAGCTAAGCTGGAAAAGAGTTGTCTGCTATAAAATCACTTAGTGGGCGTCTGCAGCAAGAACCCCAGGGTCTTCCTGCAACCATTTAAGTTACTCCTCACTGTTTCTTCGTACTGTGTTTTGATTGTGAGAGATATCAGGCTCCACTCTCCTTTCAGTCATTCCTTTGACTGTGTATTAAACAATTTGTTCTCTCTTAGAGCATTTATGCCATTGTGCACTGCATCGAGGAGTGCACAATGGCATAAATGAAAGATGAATTGCAGAGGACTTTGCATATAAAGGTTGATTACTAAAGGTTGATCGCTATAGGTTGATTACTAAAACCATGTACAAAATTGGTAACACTGAAAATGATTCCAAAGGCAAATTATTTTCAGCTGCCATTACTTCACGAACTTTATAAATGTTCCTTAATAGTTGTGAGAGATGGATAAAATATGTTATTATCGACAAAGAAATAGTAGCTTGAGCATGCTAAGAGTGCAGCTGAGCAGATTTGAGATGCTTGTTTCACACATAGTTTAGAGCAGTTTTGGCTCTAGCAAAAGCAGTTTTCCATTTATAAAAGGCTTTACAAGCTCGGTATTTTTGGCATTGTCCCAGAAGATATTAAGTGTGAGAGATAAGGAAGTAGTGTTAAGTGTTATGGTTATCAAATAGTGGCAGATGGAGAGGAAGTTGTCTCCTTGTGTGGGACAATGTAAATAAAAACTAATTTAACCTGGGGCAGTCTTTATCAGTATAATGCCATTAGCTGAAACCTTGAGCAAATTACCATAGACTTGCAATGGATGAGGTGGGAGGGACCAGGAAGAAATCATAGAGCGGCCGGAAAGACTGTACACCCTGAGTACCTTAGCCAATGGGGAAAAGGGGAGGGACTTCCGATCGGGAATGTATATAATTAGGCCGGAGTGTGTATGTGGGTGTGGCTTCTTATTGGCAACGAAGCCTACCAGCCTTTGCAAACGCTTCCAATAAACTTTACTTCTGACTAACCTAGAGAGATTTGAGATGCTTGTTTCACACATAGTTTAGAGCAGTTTTGGCTCTAGCAAAAGCAGTTTTCCATTTATAAAAGGCTTTACAAGCTCGGTATTTTTGGCATTGTCCCAGAAGATATTAAGTAGTTGGCTATTTCAACTTCTATTGCTCATTTTTTACATTTTTTTTAAAAAAACTTCTAATTCTTCTTTTTCTTCCATTATTTACCAGCAGATAAAAATTTAAATGTGAGCTGATATATGAACAGAACTATTGGGAAAAGACAGATTTTATACATGGATTTTGTTTCTAAATGATCTTTTGCTTCATTTTTAAATGATCTTTCTTCAGATGCTGAAACAAAACATTTGGATGCCAAGACAAACATTTTATAATTAAATTGTTTTAAAAGGACATCAAGTTATTCTGTGAAGGGCTAACGTATAAAGCAGTGCATACTTATTTTTATTGTTTTATTGTTTTTCTTTGGTAACATTTCTGTTCCAGTGTTTTGGCATTTTCTGTTAAATCTTAGTTGGGAATTTCTTTCCCCCTCCTTTTCTCCAACAAGCCAGAGTATTCCTCCAGCTTTAACAGCTCTACAGAAAAGACAGGAGGAGAAATACAGGATTGCAACATTGAAGCACAGGCTGTCTAAGAAGTAAATCCATTTGTTTGTGTAGTATCATTGATGAATCATGCTTTCCCTGTGCAGGGACTTCTGTGTTTACCACCAACATTGCGAAGTTATGCAGACCTGGCGTAGTTCCACGGGGCTGTATGTCTTGTATCAGTGTTAATGTGTAAGCTGTGTTTCTTGTAGCAGTAAACTGGGTGAAAATGCCCCAAAAATACTGAAACCAAGGATTCACAAACACAGGGTCCAGGACTGATTGAGACAGGCAAGTTCTAGGGTTTTTTTTTAATCAGAAACAAAAATAGAAAACAGCAGTCCGGATATAAGCCAAGCCTTATCAGACCAGACGAGTACATTGCCAATTCTAAGCCTCAGTAACTGATTTGCATTAATTCATGAGTTGAATCTCCCCTGCTTCTCTAGACAAGCATAGCATTATGCACTTTGCATATTTTTCCCTCTGTGTGCCTAATCTATGGTGTTCCCAGCAGACAGACAGACCGACCCACACCCACTCCCATCCTTTACTTAGGGTCCTATTCCTATTTACTTAGGGTCCTATTCCTATTTACCACTCTAGGTTAAAGGAAAGTGATCATGCAAAATAATGGTACCTCCCAAAGGTGAAGGGGGTATCATTACCGCTTTTTATCTTTCCTGATTTCAGCAAGGCAGTGCTTACATTCCTGGATACTTTAAATGTACAAAACACTCCTTGACTGCTGGTGCGCTCTGTCTATAATGAACATACTCAACCTATAATGAAAAACCACTTGAAAGGCAAACATTTCTTACTGTGAGCAAATCAAATGTCTATTATTTTGTGCAGTGCTGCCTGATACAGCATTGTGTCAATGTTTGTGCAATGTTGCCTGATGCATTAATGAATTACACTTAGATGAATTGCAGAGAAATTCAGTAGAATTGTAGACTTTGTGAGCAGGTTACATTCAGGATTCTGTTCATTATTCCTTCTTGCTTATTCGTATGGTATGGAATGAAGCTGTTGATGTTGGACTCTATTATGAATATTTCTAATATTTTGTGCTTAATTTCTTCAAACAAACTAGGAGATTTTGGAATTCACGTAGTTGCTTTTATATTTTCTCTCTGCAGAAGATTGAGAGAAAAATATGTCAGATAAATGACTGATATTGAACAGAGGATTCTGAGACTCTGGCCCAAACTTCCTTAATAAAGGTTTAGGATAACGTCCTAAAGCAGGAGCAGGGAATTTCCCCCCTCCCAAAATGAGGCTGCATTCTTTTAGAGAAAGGATCAGCAATCTTTACTTGTGATGAATACCACTGAATGATCTTGTATGATATGAAGGATGCCAAAATCCAACATGATTTTCTATTTTAAAAAATTATTTTAAAAATAAGATGGCTGAAATCTTAAGATTCAATACAAAATATAGATCTTTCTTAAAAGATTTCAGGAGGAGGAGGGGGTCATAAAAAAATGAAAATAATTTTGGAATCAGTGGTTGGAATCTAGTAGTGGGGTGGGAGCTACATTGCTAACTCTCTACCTTGGAGGTAGGTTTGGGGTTGTAATCTGGCAGTGGATGGTTCAGAGCTGTTGCCTGTACTTTATTTATTAAGAGTATTAGCTTAATTTTTCTTCTTCTAGTGCCATCTCCTACTCAAGGTTAACAACTACCAGTCTTTGTTCCTTTGATGTTACTGTATTTGTTTTCAGTCACGGATAATTTTCTAAGGAAAATACAATGAGGGTGTTCCTTTGACTTCTGCAACTTTATTACATTACCATGCAAATGTATTTCACCTCTGCCATAGCATATGCAGCTACAACTAATCCAGAGTACGCACTTCCACTTGTAGTTGCTACTGGTAGAACAGTTGCTCTCTACCAGAAGCATGCTTATTTACTAATGGCATTCTTCATTTGCTCGCAATACTGTCTTGTAGCATATTAAATTTATCACAAGTTACCATTACTACACATACTACATATTGCATGTGTTGCCGCTATTTGGCTGTGGCTGCTCATTTGACAAGCTTATATCACAGCTAAGAGTTATATTGAATAGAAATTTCAGCATCTGCAAACAGTGAATGCAGATGGTGGCCTAAAGCTTGATACCAAACCTCTTTCTTTTTGGGGGGTTATGCAGAGCACAACACAGATTATGTTGCTGTTTTTTTAAATTTGTCCTTTCTTCTACTGCTCCCTTCTTTTCTTGAGTCCATCCTTTTTCAGACCCTTCACTGTTCCTTCTTCTCTTCCTTCCTTTTACATTAAACGAATTAACAGAAGAAGAATGCGTACAAAATAATGTAATCTCAGAATAAATGCCCATGATAATTATAAAAAGAGAAAAGGAAGGGTGGTAGAAAGGCCTGGAAAAATTGTGTTATAAACAGAACAACTCTCAAAAAATTATCCATACTATTAAGTCCTATTTCTTGCCCCTTTGTCAGGAAAAGTAAAATACAACATTGACAAAGAGCACATATCTGTAGCCCATTGGTGCAATCAAGTATAGATACCTCTTTCTGGTATTTTATAATAATTTAAGACCCCCATACCTAAATATATACATTTCTTGATGTTCTGATTGAGTTAAAATACTAGGAATTTAATCAAGAATACCACGTGCATCTTTAACAAACAGCAATTGATCCAGAATCACATTAACCATTATGTTTATTTCTGCCCAGAATATGACAGTAACAGGACAAGTCTAAGCCATATCAGTTAATGCTCCAGACATGAATTGCATGTCTAATGGCAAACTTACCAAACTTTTTCTGAAGTACATAATTGTTTCCATTGTATTGATCTCATTTTAAGATCATAGGAGACTAATTTCATATTATTTCAAGCAGCTTTCCACCTGTTTAGCAGGATGGACCAGTCCAAGTAAATAAGCACGATCAACTGTCAGCCTCTTTCAGCTTCCCTTTTAAAAGTATGACTAGCTTAGAAACCTTGGTTAAGTCCTCCAAAGCCTGCAATTATACTGAACATTCAGAAACCGTGTTTAGCAAATGCTGAAGTTGAAGACATTGCAAGAAGCACTCTGAGGTAAAACTTAAAAAAAAATAAATCTAAGAATGGGTTTCTCAGAATTGAACTGATCCAAAGTAAGAATATTAGGAGAGGGATTTATCCACTATTTTTAAACTGGGATTATCCCCTAATGTCAACTCTTCATGGGAAATTGGTCAAAATTGTATCTGCAGCCAAATATTTTCCATATATAGCTGTGGGATTAAGTGCATATACTGAAATTGATCCCACACCAACAAGGATCTCAAAACTTCCCAGGATTTAATGGGCCAAATACTAACTCTTTAAGATGAGCCAAACAAAAGCTAAATGTTGAAGTATTTTAGCCAGTGACTAAAGCTAGGATAAATACCCAGTGAAATGCCTGAAAGTTTGAAAAGTTAAATCCAGCTTTCCCAACAAGGAGTTTAAATTTGAACAGTGAAAGTCTTACTGCATGCCCCTGCTAAATAAATGTCTTCAATACATTTGTTTAATATAATGTAATAAATGTAAAAAAGACCTTTCAAAATGTAAATCAACCTTGGAGTTAAATTCATTGTAATCACATTTTTCTTATCCCAAATATTAGGAATTCTGTCTACTACTTTAATTTGTATCAACACAGGGGATAAGATCAGATTTATCAACTGAGAATTTATCAATTGGTAATTCTTAAAAACCTTGCCACGAAAACAGCAGGGAGTCCAGGCAGTCTCCGAGAATCGGATACGATTGAATGGATTAAAAACAACAACAACATAAACAAAGACATTTATTTTATACTTGTGTAAGTTATTGCTACAACATAGTAGCATCAAGTCTGATTTACTCCAATATATAGTGAACAAACCCTGGTATTAAATTAGTGTAGGAATAGACATTCTGGTCTATCTCTAAGAAGTAAAAATCTTACACTCTGCCTCCTTCCCCTTATAATTCTCTTAATGCTAATGTTAACATTAATTGATGGTTTGTAACTGTACAGGCAAAAGGCTCTAAAGCCAAATTTGAAGGAAGGAAGGAATCTTAGTGTGTACTTCATCTCTGTCACATTGCAGTTCTTTCCGTCTTTGGTTATGTTTCCTCCCACTCCCAACCTTCTGCCTTACCAGCCTGCAGGCCCAGCTATTTGCAACAGATGGGGCGATCCTCTGTTTCAGAAAAAGTAGAGGAAGGAACAATCCACAGAAGTCTCTAACCTGCCTTCTGAAAGCATGCCTGGACTGGCTGAAAGGAAGCTTTCAAAGCAGAAGGAGGAAAGATAGTGGATATACTCATGGACTTGTTTTGGGGGGGCAGATCAAGAGTTTGGTAACTAATTTAATTATCAGTGGAGATCTGTAACTAGCACTCATGTTTAGTAGCAATACTAGTAAGTGCATATACAGTGCATTTGGAAAGTATTCAGACCCCCCCCCTTCACTTTTTTCAAGTTTGTTATGTTGCATCCTGATACTACAGTCATTCAAATTCATTTTTTTTCTCATTAATCTACACTACAGTGTAGATTAATCTACAGTACCCCATAATGACAAAGTGAAAACAGAATTTTAGAAGTGTCTGTAAATTTATTAAAAAGAAAAAACTGAAATATCACATGTACTTAAATATTCAGACCCTTTACTCAGTACTTTCTTGAAGCACCTTTGGCAGCAATTACAGCCTCGCGTCGTTTTCGGTATGACGTGACAAGCTTTGCGCACCTGGATTAGGGGATTTTCTGTCATTCTTCTTTGCAAATCCTCTCAAGCTCAATCAGGTTGGATGGGGACCGTCGGTGGACAGCCATTTTCAGGTCTCTCCAGAGATGTTCAATAGGGTTCAAGTCAGGGCTCTGACTGGGCCACTCTAGGACATTCACAGAGTTGTCCCTAAGCCATTCCTATGTTGTCTTGGCTGTGTGCTTATGATCGTTGTCATGTTGGAAGGTGAACCTTTGGCCCAGTGTAAGGTCCTGAGCGCCGTGGAACAGATTTTCACTGAGGAGATCTCTTTACTTTGCTCCATTCAGCTTTCCTTCAACCCTGACCAGTCTCCCAGTCCCTGCTGCTGAAAAACACTCCCACAGCATGATCCTGCCACCACCACGCTTCACTGTTGGGATGGTACTGGGCAGGTGATGAGTGGTGCCTGGTTTCCTCCAGACATAACGTTTAGAATTGAGGCCAAACTGTTCAATCTTGGTTTCATCAGACCAGAGAATCTTGTTCCTCACAGTCTGAGAGTCCTTCGGGTGCTTTTTTGCAAACTCCAAGCGGGCTTTCGTGTGTTTTGCACTGAGGAGAGGCTTCCGTCTAGCCACTCTGCCAGAAAGCCCAGATTGGTGGAGGGCTGCAGTGATGGTTGTCCTTCTGGAACTTTGTCCCATCTCCACACAGGATCTCTGGAGCTCAGTCAGAGTGACCATCGGGTTCTTGGTCACCTCTCTTACTATGGCTCTTCTCCCCCAGTTGCTCAGTTTGGCTGGGCAACCAGCTCTTGGAAGAGTCCTGGTTGTGCCAAACTTCTTCCATTTGAGAATTATGGAGGCCACTGTGCTCTTGGGAACCTTCAGTGCAGCAAAACGTTTTTTGTAACCTTCCCCAGATCTGTGCCTTGCAATAATCCTGTCTCTGAGCTCTGCAGGCAGTTCCTTTGACCTCATGGCTTTTGCTCTGGTACAGTATGCATTGTCAGCTGTGAGGCGTTTTATAGAGAGGTGTGTACCTTTCCAAATCATGTCCAATCAATTTAGTTTACCACAGGTGGACTCCAATCAAGGTGTAGAAACAGCTCAGCAACAATAAAGAGAAATGGGAGGCACCTGAGCTAAATTTCAAGTGTGGTTGCAAAGGGTCTGAATACTTACGCCAATGTAATATTTCAGTTTTTCCTTTTTAATAAATTTACAGACACTTCTAAAATTCAGTTTTCACTTTGTCATTATGGGGTACTGAGAGTAGATTAATGAGAAAAAAAAAAGAATTTGAACGATTGTAGTATCAGGCTACAACATAACAAAATTGAAAAAAGTGAAGCGGGTCTGAATATTTTCCGAATGCACTGTAACTGAAGTATTAGATTTACACCTGTGTTTCTCAAATGTGGCAATTTTAAGATGTATGGACCTCAGCTCCCAGCAGCATGCTGGCTGGGGAATTCTGGGAGTTGAAGTCCACACTTCTCAAAGTTGCAAAGTTTGAAATACATTGATTTACACTAATACCTAAAATAACTTATGTAGGTACATAGTGAAAGCTTGCTACAATATGGTTCTAAGGCAGTGTTCTGAGAAGTTTCTTTCTCTTCCTCCTCCTCGATTCCTTCCTGTTGACTGATTTAATCCCCAAAGTGAGAGGCTTTTGATGCTGCCTGAAGTTTTGAAATCCATTTCCCTGTGTTTTCCAGCGGTAACTGAGGGGTGAGCTATTAATCTCTGAATGCCAGCTCCGTTTGGAACAAGGACAACTGTCACCAGTCAGCAAGAAAGGGAAACATAGGCTACATACCTGCTTCACTGCTGGCTGTTTTGTTTAGATCAAAAGAAACAAGGATAGGCACACAAAAAAATTTAAGGAATTAATCAAGGAAAAGCAGAGCCCTTCCCAGCGTTTGGATTATGGTGACACTGATTGCTGTGTATTTTGACACCTGCTGCTCTTTAGAGATGCAGAAAGGATTGCTAATCTCAAATCTAGTCCACGTTCTGGAAATAAATAGACTCCTATTGAAAGTGCTTCTGCAGGTATATATTTTTTATTCTCTAGGATTGTTCCAAGCCTTGAGCATAGCACTTCCCTTCTTTGTGCACCTTTTTAAAATGACTTTATATAAGAAAGCCAATGAAACTGCCTCTCTGTGTTGAGAAAAAAATCTGCCTGTGGCATTTCTTGTTAAATGGTCATTTAAAGAGACAAAAGTCCTGTTGGAGTTGATGTAGAAAAATGGCAACAATGTAGTATGATAGCTATTATATTATATTATATTATATTATATTATATTATATTATATTATATTATATTATATTAAACAATCAATTGAGAGTTTGTAAATTTTATTTATGAGCAGCTTCAGGAGCTGTGGTATGGATTAGAACATGATACTGGAGAATGGAATATGAGTTGTCCTTTCCCATTGTCCTTACCTGCTATCATCTTAATTTGAATATTTTCCTCAAAAAATGTACATGCTCTATGCAGTGCTTTGGGACAATATTAAGAAAAATTTCAAATAAGATACAATCCTAGTTTTCACGATTTAGAAGCAATTTGGCCCTTTGAAAATACTCATTCTAGCTCCAGCAGCTGAAATAGAGGAGAGAACTATATTGTCCTCTTCTAAAGGAAGAAAACTCATAAAAACATGGGTCCCTAATGTGGGTTATGTGGGCGCCAGTGTGCCCAATGGCATTCATTGGCACTTATCAAACACCATGCTCCATCTGATTTATGTATTTATTTATGTATAGTTTCCCTTAATTCAAGGAAAGGAAAATGCAAAAGACCAGTCCCAAGCATCATATTTTCAGGAATGCTTCTTGGCCTTTCTAAAGAGGGAGGGAGGATGTAGTCCAATTCTCTCATTGGTCTTCTACTGTATTGGCATTTTGTGACTAGCCTTTCTTTTCAAGACAGCTGTTTTGTGAGAATTCCACATCAGTCCACTGGACCCTCCAAAGTTGGGAATCCCTGTGCTAAAACATCTTATCAATAAGATCTGCCTTTAAAATGAATGCATGTGCCTAGAAATTTAGTCCCGCTTATGTAACTTATCTTGATTATGCTTAATACTTATTTAATACTTATGTCTTGTTATGTTTAATACTTGTTCTTTTTGTCTGCTTTCATGACAAATTTATTATTAGGACTGGTTTTATGTTGCATTTTAATGAATTTTATCTCTGCTGTAAACCGCCCAGAGTCGTTTCAACAAAATGGGCAGTGACAAATTGGATAAATAAATAATTTTAACAAATCACACTTGTTTTTTCTTGCCTTAAAAGGTAATATAGACTTGCAATTCTAGCATATTGCAGTAGGTATAGTTGCATTTAGAAATGGCCAGTGCAGCAGTACCATACTTTTTAAATGTGTGGCAGAAATCTAATCAAAACAAGACAATTACATTACATTAATTATATGAGAAAGATAATCTTGTCTCACAACTTTAGTTGGGCTAGAGCTGAACTGAACACACCTATGTTGTGTGACTGTTTGATCAGAGTGGTATCAGTGTTTCTAGAACTGTACTGAAATTTTTATTTACTTAGAACATTGAAATATTGCCACTAATTAAAATCAGATTCTTTTAACATGTTTTAGTAAGTGGAAAAGATAGTGATTCAAGTGATACAGTCTAGAACCACTTATTTGACTTATTATTTTACAAGTAGATGGAATTTTTAAAATAAACCACAACTGAATATAGCCCACCATTTTTTTAATCTTAGTATTTAGCCCCCACATTAGCTTCGATTGCTATCTTTCTTGCAGATTTACAAAAGTATTCTGTAGTCTGACTTAATAATTTGGGGACAAGAGCATATTAACTGCATCCACTGAGCTATTTGTTGAAATGGTTCTCTAGAGATGGATCTAAACAATGTCATTAATTTTTCTGTCTTCTTGCTTGTTGTTCCATTAAGCCAAAGATCTTGTTTATGTCTGACATAAAATACACATGTCAAAAATACATGAAATTATGTAGGCTTCTGAATATGGCCAAGACCAGTTTATGAATATTGTACAAATTAGAAGCAACCTGTAGTGTTGGGTTGGTGTCACTGTTTGGGTGACTGTTGAATGTCTGAGGTGATCCAAAGTTGACCCTTTCCCCCAAGTACTTAGGTGTGGATGTCTCCAGCTCTGTTGTTTCATATAACCAGAAACCATTTCCTATGATTTTTGATAAGTTCCGTCTGTTTCAGCTTCAGAAAAACACATTGTGAAAAAATGTTGCATTTTATTGTGTTTTCAGAGCTGAATGTGCAATTTAAGAACATAGCTACTACATACGGTCTACAGTCTCCATTTTGAGGCAGACTTTGAATTGCAGATCTCACAGCTGCAATTCCTGGCCAGTCATTTGGACTTTCTTCTCCATCTCCTACTTTTTGTACCTCTGTTTTATCTGCCTAATGACACAAGTTTTCTGGACATGGGTTGTCGTGTTGATGTTTTATTACAGGCAGTTCACTGAGTTGGAGCAGTAAAATGAGGAATGTTTCACACAATATAATCAATTTATAAAATTGTTGGCTGATTATATTCTGAACTTTGATGGTATTGACATTGGTTATTTCTACATACAGTAAGAAAAGACAGGAGACATTTGCAGATTTAAGTGCCTCTGAAAGTGTCTCCTTCAATTTGCAGATGGTCCCTATTCCAGCTGGAGTGTTTACAATGGGAACTGATGAGCCAGTTATAAAACAAGATGGAGAAGGGCCTGGAAGGAGAGTCCACATTGGTCATTTTTTCATGGATCGCTATGAAGTCAGCAATGCAGAGTTTGAGAAGTTTGTGAATGCTACTGGCTATGTTACAGAGGTAAGTGAAGGAAATGGGTGTTTTTGCAAAGTAGTCCCAGGCAGCTCTTCATTTGGGAGTCTATATCCCCTAAAGATGAACTGTTTTGGAGCACTCTGCACAAAGGAAAGAGCCCACACAATGACATCTACGTAACTTACTGAAAGTTGGCCTGCTAAGGGGTGAACACTTTTTCTGGAGAGAAGATTCAAGATCTGTACAGAAGAAGAATACTATTGCCCCATCCAACAAAAGGAGGAGCAATAAAGAGAGCCCTAGCTGCTTATTGGTAGCTGCGTCTTCTAGGAGCTTATTGAACAGTGTACAAGCTTGTGAAGCAGGAGGTACAAGTTCAAGCACCACCACTGCTTGTTAGAGGACAGTGGCAGATATGAGTTGGACACATCAGAAAGGATATCCTCCTCCATCTGTCCTATCCTCAGCCCACCATTATAGAGCTATAGGAGGAATAGCTGGGGAACAGCTCATATTGTATATGAGGGATGACAATTTGGTTCAGATTCAGGATACAGTCTCAAACTAGGATGATAGAAGATCCGATAAAGTGTGCTGTGTGGATCAAACACATGTTTTGGTCCATTTATCCCTCAATTCTTCTCCTTCATCCAGGGCCAGTAGGTCAGCCCTGGTAAGCAGCAGGCCTTATTGTCTTAGCACCTGCTACATAATTTTGTCAGAAAAAGTAGATGTGGAAATGTTTTACCAGTGTCTGTCAAGATGTCAGCTTCTTTCCTGTTCAGTCAGCACTGCAATGTTCCAGCTTAATGATTTGCCTTCCCCAGTGCATACTCCTCTAGTTGACTTAGACTATAGCTCCCATTATCTACAACCAGTACAGTCAATAGTTGTGCTGACTGTAGGTTTTATTTTTTTAACTCTGGAGGTATGAGAGGGTGATACAATCCATCAGTTTTCCATGAGACAACTGAAAGAGCTATCAAAAAAGCAGTAATAAGGATGCCTTTTTTCTGAGCTTTCTATTTATTGAATCTTTAATTTGCCCAATCATGAGAGTTCTCTGGGCATATTACAAGGTGATTTAAAACTGTAAAAACACTAAAGTAAAATATTTATTCTTTCTTTTACAATATTTGTAATCCCCCCTATTTGTAGTGAACTGTAGGTGGGGAACGACAAATCATCTGCAAAAACTGAAAAAAATTAATGTAAAGTAATATTATTAAAATCCATTAATAACTATCATAGGTGCCCTTAAAACAAAACTAATCTGTTCTAAGAGCTGGACACACACTGGATCAAAGCTGCTTTAGCTTGTTTACAAAATGTTAACTGAGTCAAGATCATCTGTACTTCTGGAAGAAGAGTATTCCATGAAATGGGGACCGACAATGAGAAGGCCCATCACTTGTTCTATGGACCTCATAAGAAAGGGGAGCTACAAAAGACTCTCTCTTGATGACTAAACTAGATGGTCAGGTTTAATTCTGGCAATGTGTTGCATATTATAGATCCCAGAGCTCAGTCATATAAGACTTTAAAAGTAATAACCAGCACTTTGAATTGAGCCTGGGAACTTACTGACAACCAATGCAGCACCTTCAAAATGTGAATTGGGGTTGTTCCATCAATGGTTTAGCTGCTGCATTTTGTATCAACCCCACACAGAGTGTGTCATAGTGCAACAGGATTACTATCACCAGAACATATTGCCCTAAATAGGGTTGCAGTTGGCACATCCTTTGGAACTGGGGGAAGGCTCCCCTGGCCATGGTTTCCATCTGCTGTTTAAGTAAGAGCTGAGAATGCAGGAGAACCCCAAGTCACAAACCAACTCCTTTGGGGGAACCAATGTTATTAAGTTGCCTTGATGTCTATTAATAGTTAGCAGCTCTGATTTGGCAGGATTTAATCTGGGCTTGTTTTTTACCCATCCATATCCTTGCAGTCTCCAGGTACCAGTACAGAACTTCAGAACTTTATTGTTTATTAAAAGCATTAATAAAGAGGAAAAAATAGAGAACATTAATAAAGAGCTCAGGAAAGGATATGAAGATAAGGATATGTAAACACCAGTGTGCCATATAATGTGAGCTCTTAAAATCAAAATTAACTAGGGACCAAGTTCTAGAATGAATTAGATAAATCCAAATTTGTGATTGCAGCATTTTTATACTACTGCAGTATAGCATTCAGCTTTGCTAATCTGTAAAAGGGCTCTGACAAATCACTCTTCCAATCTGCCTCTTAAGATGTTACCAAATGCTGTCCACAAGGTTTTCAGCAGCCAGGAGGAACCAACAGAGAATGAAGATTTCTCAGGAGGCAGGATCCTGAAGAAAAAAACAGGATTATTACAAGTCCAAATATGATGGGCTACTGTGCCTGACATCCCAAACCATGTGGTGGGATGGCAACTAAAATCAAATACACCTGGAAGGTAAACACCTGAGAATGTTGGCATTTAGGATACACATCAGTCAAAAATAGTTATAATATTGATTCACTTGCCTACAGTATTTAATACCAAAGGTTGTCCCAATGTGTTTTTTTAAACTCAGTATTGAATGTTGGATACTGTTAAATTATTTGGAGAGTATAATGAAGTAAAAAGAGGCTTCTAAACTTGACTTAATTTTTAAGAAGCTTTCTTAAATAGTTTTCAAAGAGTGGATTTGGATTTGGTGATCAATAGAAATCAGCATCTAATGTATTTGTGGCTAAAGGAATTTACTTAACTTGCATGTGCTGCTAGGTTTTATAACAGAAAGACTGCTGGGTGAATTCCTTAAGTTTCAGCTGAGCAATACTCATCTTGGTTCATACATCCCATTAACCCATCATAAGCTCTGTTTTGTTTAGGCTTAGCATATTTGTAATACGTGGCTTATGGGTTAATACAGTGAGGGAATGCAGCCATTGTGGCTTGTTGAGCAAATGCATTGTGATTTTAGTACAATGTCTGACTGAGCAGTGTGTGTGCTACCTGTACCAGAGTGGTCTAAGAGCAGAGGAATTCAATGCTATGTACATTTCAGGACAGAACGGAAGTTGGTGATGCTTACATCTCAGTAAACTTGCAAGGATTATGCTGCAATTATGTCTGACAATAGCATACACAATGAGAATTCAAAATTCCTAATGCAGGTGCATTGAATTTCTTTCTGTTATATGTTGCAGTAAGATAATGCAACACAGATAGACACATCAGAAGAGTATTGCCAAACAAAAAGTAGGCAGTTCCAGAGAAGTGGATAAATCTGAAAATACCACTGTTTCTAGCAATGTGAAAGACATCATTAACCTATTTATGGGTATGTTTATTTCAAATGAATATGCTTATTACTTATCTATTCCCTGCATCCTCTGCCATTGCAGTATGTGGATAGAACAGATTTAAAAGTCAATTGCTGACAAGTCAGACATTTTTGCTTTTACTGGGGGAAAAAACACTTCTGAAATTATCTATCATTTTTATTAGTTCAGAACACATATGACAACTTGAAAACACAGTACACAGAACACATTGTATATTTAGATTTGAAAAATCACAGTTTATGTCACCACTAAGGACATACTTCTAAAAGTAATTCTGAGCTACCAGTTTGCTTCTAAAATGAAACTGATGAAAAAAGGGAATTTGAGTAAGAAACAGGTTAACCTCCTCTCTCTATCTTTTGTTTCCACCATCAAACACTCCCCCAAGTCACTGAACTGTTTTTGCACACATTTGACTGCTTTGTCATTTCAACATGTGGCAGATGATCTACACTTTAAATTATCCTGCTGTTACTAGAAACTTTTACTTCAGCCCCCTCAGAAGTTTATCTCTGTGGAAGTTTTGAGTAAAATTCCAAACAGAATCAAAAAGAGTTTTTTTTTTAAGGTTCTGTTAAAATAACACTGCCTTCTTCCCTAAAACTGATACAATCTCACTAGCCTGGTTGTGTGGGACAAAGGTATGGGATGGGCACTATTATGTTGATAACCTAGCAATAAGCAGCATTACAGAGTTGATTGGAAGAAATGATGTAGAAAATGGGAATTGTAGTTCAGAATTTTGAAACCACAAATTCCCTGTCCCTGCTGTAATTTCAAACACATAAAGTTATCATGCCATTGGATCATCTGGTCTTACATTATCTGACATCTCTTGCAGTACATAGTTTCTCAAGTTTGAGGACAAAGCAGCTTCCCAATTTAGTTATTTTAGATCTTTTGTCTCAAAGTATGGCAGAAATAGATTCTCCTGGCATGCAAGCATGAAGCTCCCACTGACCTTTGCTCTATCTTCCAAAAATGTACATTACTAATAATGCAATTAATTCTGATTGCTTTATCATGTGTGTTTATAATATGGCTTTAAGCACATTATCTTGGTGCTGCTTCGTTTGAAGTACAATTATTAGTTAACTCAAGTGATGAAAAAACAAGAAGCAAATGCAAAAGTTGACATGATAGAAATATGTATACATCTCTAGGTTTTCAAATCCCATTTTAGTGAAAAGCTGATTGAATCATGCTGCTTCCCATTCAGCCTCTCCTCCCAAATTATGCCAGCTTGAATTATTAAATAATAAATATGTTCAGGGATAAGAAAAGTGCATATATTTCATAAGTTTTCTTTCTTTCATACATTGGAATTTGATCCAGTTAGCAGATGTGGCAGTGGAAATGTTTACAGACGTTCTAACAGCCATTATCTGTTTCTCTTGTAAGAGTCTGTATTTCAGCTCTGTGAAGAGCCATGTCTTTGAATAAAGTAATGTTTTTTATCCCAAGTGAGCCTGCTGTAACATTATAGCCAATGGCTATCCTGGTTGGGGATGATAGAAAGTGTACTATTTGAAGCATAATCTGTTGGGAAATACTGTGTATTGTTTCCTTTTGCAGTAACTATAAATTGCTATTGGAAAAGTAATTGCAATTTAATTACCTGATTTGATTTTTCCTTCCTTCCTTCCTTCCTTCCTTCCTTCCTTCCTTCCTTCCTTCCTTCCTTCCTTCCTTCCTTCCTTCCTTCCTTCCTTCCTTCCTTCCTTCCTTCCTTCCTTCCTCCCTTCCTTCCTTCCTTCCTTCCTTCCTTCCTTCCTTCCTCAGGCAGAAAAATTTGGTGATTCCTTTGTATTTGAAGGCATGTTGAGTGAAGAAGTAAAGAATGGAATTCATCAAGCTGTGAGTCGTATGCTAATGTGTTTTGTACCTATTAATTCAAAGTTGTGAACAACTGTTGTAGCCCCCAGAATATATTTGGCTTTTAAAACCCATCACCACACTATGTGAGACCTCCAATAGCAAGCTTTGAATTAATTTTGCGGACAGTGTTAGTGTTGTGAAATTGTGTGTTCTAAGAGAAGATACAAATGTAAGACCTCAGAAATAAACAGGGTGACTTTTTGTCCTTTTTTGGGAAGTTGTGATGGTCCATGTGATCTGCAATCACTACAAAGCTGTACTCTTCTTTATAAACAGAAAGTGTTGTCATCTTTGTTTGACAGTCTTTACAGACTGAATGTTCAGAGGTCATGGGTATGTGTGCCCACAGTACTAGTGCTGGGTTACATCCAGAGATGTGCAGTTAGAACAAGGTCTGCTGTGACAACAAAGTCTGTTCTGTACATTCATGTTGACTCCTAATTCCTCCCTTTCCCTCCTTACCCAGCCTTAAACCTGCTATGTTTAATTGTAACAATTGCTTACTAAAATATGGTAATAATCAGCTGAGAAATGGCGTGGGAGCTGACTCACAAAAAGCCTTCAGAGGACCCATATTTGAAAAGACATTGCAAGGTTGTGTGAAACCCTGTCTTGATATATATCTTGTTCAAAAGGGAGTATAACATATGCAAACAGAAACACACATCTGGATTTTACTTGTTTTGGTTGTGTAAAACTCTTGTGCAGTATCCAAAAATGGTCCTCCTCCTCCTGCAAGCATTTTGTAAGAATGTAAAACAATGGACACATCCCAAATCAGTAAGTCTTTTTCCTGTTTCACAGTGACTGCACTTGCTTTCATCCGTTCCTTTAATACTTTCATCCGTTCCTTTAACACTTCCAAAATTAAAAGTGTAACAAAATATATATGTGTACCACCTTGAGTGCCTAGAGAAAACAGCAAAATGTAATATAAAAATTAAACAAAAGGACAAAAGAGAAATACAAAATGTGTATGTGCGTGCAAATCCTTTTTTTCCATAATGGTATGTCCTCATATTCTAATAAATTTTTCCAAAGTTTTAGAAGGTTTAATTGTGAATTCCAACCACCTAAGTGCTAAATGAAACATTTTACACAGCCAGTCTAGAAGAATTCTTGAACTAAGTGCTAACTGCTAATCATTTAGCTATTAGCTGTGGTCTTAAGAGAGCCCACTTGATATCATCATTGTAGGAATTAACTAAACTGTTGTTGAGAAGGAATTTGTCTAGTAGATATGGCATGTTTCTTTTTACTTAGGAAAAAGATCTTATATTACATTCTTGCATTTGTGTGGTTAAAAACAATTGTTTTCATATTAAATACTTACTTATGCAGCCTTACTCTCATACGTGAATATTCATTTTTAAAAGGTAGGAATGATTGTACTGTTGTTTTTATTCTGATAATAGATATCATGTTCTTTCTAAGTATATGCATTGGGATTTATGGGAAGTAAAAACACCACAGACATCCTTGAAGAATGAAACATCTACAAATATGGTATGCAGGAACAGACCTTAATTCTAAAAAATAAAAACGATCCTTTCAGAGATGATGGTTACAAGTGTGTATATGTATATATGTATTTTATACACACACACATAATAAATCTGAAAGCAGCAGGATTCAAAAGTCAGTTTTTTGTAGGTTTGAGTGTCTTTAAAAACTGGATTAATTTGCATCAGGGAGGCCTCCTGCTTCCATTCACACCTTAGAACAAATGTGCTATGCATCTTCTGGTAATGTCAACATCATTGGATAACCTCCTGAGCTATTTCAGAAAATCAGGAGTTAGCCCCTGAAAATCAATTAGATCTTCAGAAGTCAATTTTAACTCGGAGGGGACTTAATTTTTCTTTTTAGCTGTGAAATAAAATATATTCAATAGGGCAGTAACGTATTAACTTTACTGAAAACATATGTTGGAAGCCACTTGTGGGTTTTCAGCTGCATTTTGGCAGACTGTTGGAAGAAGGCTCCAGGTGATTTAGTATTCTGGCAGATAATTAGTTTAAATTTCACTGGAGTGCTTTATCTTAACATGTTCCTTTTGTGTGCTCAAATACAAAAGTTATGCATGGGAGTAAAAATAACACACACTAAAGCACTGTGTGGGGCTTTTCAGAGGAATTATATCCTGCAGCCTGTACTCTTTCTTGAAGAAATATAATTTTTGAATAAAAAGAAAAGGGATGAAACTTGAAAACTCTCTTGAGCCACAGTTTAGAAACTGATGGGGTGTTTGGCTATGACATGATATATATGGCAAAACATAATTCTTGCTTTGTCTTCTAAAAAACTGTTCTTGTTTCTACTGTTGATATTGTGTGAAGTTATACACCTTGTCTATGGAAGACAGTACAAATTGGTTTATTTTAAATTCAGCCATGTGATTGGAGGAAATGGTGATCTACTTTAGAACTGACCAATTCCTTTCACATACTATATTGAGTTCTTCATGTTCCAATTTATTCAAGCATTTCTGGGAATTTCAGTGCTCAGAAACCTGAAAAACAGTGTTAAATATCTTTCTAGATGTACTTTAGAATTAAACCTATAAGAAGTCAACAGTACTATAGGAAATCCAATCTAGGTATAGGAGAGCATTTGTGCAAATGAACTTGCATAAGTTAATAATAACTTATTAATTAATTAATAATTTGCATAAGTTAATAATATAGGGCAGGGATGAGTAATGTATAGACTGCAACTTCCCATCACCCAGTTTGGACCCTGTAGTAAGACTGATGCCAGCCCTTTGAGGCTGACCAGAACAGGAAACAGGCTCCATAGGAAGACTAGAACTATACTTTATTAAGAAAGACTATTGTAATAGAATCTTGCAAACCCTTCCCTCCCTCTTAGGTGTCATGCATTTAGACATTCACACATGCTGTCCTGCTTAGTAACAGTCACACTTCTCTCACTACCCGTAGGGAGACGTGTGCCACACTTCCTCTGCTTGCTATCCAAATCCACAGGGTCATGGGATTACTCCTAGCCTGTGGCTGTGGGAAGCTGGAACAGGTGTGACACACAGTCCTGTCTGCAGTGGGAACTGATAAGAGAACAAGCATTCAAGCGCTCAATGGGAACAGGTTCTTTTAGCATAAGGAAACACAAAAATTCTCTAAGTAGAAACAAAGTTTATTAAGAAAGCTAAATAGAGCTCCATACCTTCAGATAATATTCATCTCACACACACAAGCCAACAAACCCTCTACACCAGGTTGATCAGGCAATGGTAAGGGGGAATGAGAACAATCAGATCTGGAAGCAGAATAAAGCACTTGGACACAGGAGGGAGTATGATGGACGCAAGAAGGACAGATGGAAGATGAAACACTTGCTGTCTCTCCAGATGGAACTGATGGAACCTTGACCCCCTCAGAGTTTTGGCTTTTATACAGTCCGTATTGGTGGGCAGATTTCTGCTGTTGGCTCACAGCCAGCAATCCTAAGTAATATTGTCTTGGCAACCTTGGGACTCTGCCCAGAAATTCTGTGATGTTACATTAGTCTTCTCTGAATACGTTGTTTCAGCGTCACTGATGAAGCCCTTCCTCCCCATCTTTGTGCTTATGCCACAGTCATTTTCAAACTAAATGTTTATTGCATAGGGAGGAGCCAGTCTGAGTCTCTTCCTAACATTTTCCTTGTTTCCTGGGCTCAAAGCATATTTTTGCACACGTTGTTGGACAATCTCTGAATAGTTTCCCCAAGGTAATCTCCGTGGCTCCTTATATATAGGTCAATGCCAGCACCTGAAAGTGTACCCAGAAACAAATCAGCAACCAATGTAGAGCCCACAGAACTGATTTCTGTGCAAACAAGACCTGAAAGTCAGTGTGTATGTGAGCCATTGCATTCTGGACTAGTTGCAGTTCTTGAGTAGTCTCTCAGGGCAGCCCCATGTAAAGTGCATTGCAGTAGTCCAACTGGGTGGTAATGGGGGCCTGAATTGCTGTAGCTAGATTCTTCTTCACCAGGTAAATTTGCAATTGGTGCAGCAGCTGAAGCTGGACCAAGGACCCCCTAGCCACAGCCTCCATTTGCTGTTCAAGTAGGAGCTGTAAGTCTGGAAGAAAACTCAGTTTGCAGACCTACTCCTTTATAAGTAGTGCTTGCCCATTCAGAGATAAAACTGGTGCTGACAGAGACCCTGATGTACAGACAGCAACTCCACCTTACTTAGGTTGTTCTTTGGTCTAGTCTCCCCCATCCAGGCCCTTATAGCCTCCAGGCACTGAGTCAGGATGTTGGCAACATCTCCTGTATAATCTGGGGTGGAAACTGATGATATCACATCCCAAACCATCAGATGACCTCTCCCAGCAGTTTCAGTTCAAAGTTGAGTACAAATTTTAGCCATTTGTACTTAATTATTTGATAGATGATGGGGATGAATATACCACCCTTTCTTCCATATAGTAGGCTCATAATAAAAGGAGGGCCCTGTGAGGTTGAATAATGTATATAGCCTGCAGCAAAAATAAGGATGTGTGGAATATGTGTATGCAGAGAAAAAGATAGTTGCAAAGAATGTTGTGGAAGAGACAAGGAATTGTTAACATTAAAATAAGTAGAGAAAATGCAGGCTTATTTTAACAGAAATAACATGTTTTGGAAATGAGTGAAGAGAACTAAACAAGGTGCCTCCAGCTGAGTGAATGGGACTAAAAATAAAAGTAATGAATTTATTTGCAATGAAACTGAAGTGAGGGAATGATGGAAGGAGTATGGATGGAAGGATTTCATCATTTGTGTCAGAATGATGTTGATATTTTGAAGAGTGAAACTTCTTGTTCCTTAATTTCTTTTTAATGGTCAAGAAAAAAAAATAAAGACATTATAAACATTGGGAGAATTATAAAGCGGTGCGTGTAGATCATGGAACTGGGTGAAGAGGAAGGGGAAGATCAAGAAAATGAATGAGATCCTGAAAGAGGGAAAGCTGAGAATCTAGAAGAAAAGACACTCTATGAAGAAGCAGTGTATGGACAGAGTGGCATAAAAAGTTATGGAGATGCATGCTGGTATGAACTACTTTTATCTATCTTACCCTTTTCTTACCTTATGCCTTTCATTTTTTTAGATTGCTATTTCTTACTCCTTTTCCGTGCCCTGGGAATTGTTGTTTAACCTGAATGGGAATAGTGTGATGGGTATGTATGGGCATGTATGGAATAAGAGCCGTACATAAGAGGTTATAATGATGGTTAGATGTGCTGCATTACAATGGCTAGGAAAGGGATTGGTTACAAAAGGTAGGAAAGGGACTTACAATGGCTAGGGCAGGGGAGAAATGTGTGCCTTTGTTCAAAGATTTGCCCTGCATTCTGTTACTGTATCCCTTCAAAGGAATTATGATGCTTGTCTTACAGAAAGAAAAGATTGAAAAGAATAGCTAAAAGACTTATGGACATGCCTGAAACTATAAAGACACTTTATTGAAGTGAAATAACAAATACACATAAAAACTTTGCAGTGAACATTTGGAGACTGTGAGTGATGATCTCTCCTGTAGGATGTTATGCAGGAAAAACACATCCTTTCCCCCCCCCCCAAACTTTTTGTGTATCTGGGTTCTGCTTTACTACTGTGAGTCAAATGTCAATTCTTAAAGCAGCTACTTGGGGTATTATGATCCTTGGCTGAACTGGGAAGTTGGGACTGGCACATGGCCCAAATTGTTGAGCTCTGCTCTTCCTTTCAAAGATTTCCCCTATTTGGTTAGAGTAATTTTTAGAGGACTTTCTTTTGCCTTGTTTTTCAGTATGTATTATTAGGACATCTTGGCATGCAGAACATCATCTGGGTAGGCATGGAAAAATGATATTATTCTGATTATTTTGGCCAGCAGCCTAGCAATGCAGGGACTTGCTTTCCTTGTAGCTTAACATTCTAAAACTTATTAAATAGCTTAGCCAAATGTGTTTCCTCTTGTATATGTAGGCTGTAAAATATAAAAGGAAATCTGGAAAAATAATATTTGCTTCTTTTCTTTGTTTTTAAAAAAGCTTTAATGTGTTAAATCAAAAATGGTATTGATGGTAGCTTTTAAAGTTAGAAGCCTTTAGTTATATGTTGTTCTTGACCTGCCCCCTTCAAGCTATATATAAAAGCCAACAAACCAGAGGACTGATTTCTTTAGCATCACATTCAGGCATTACAGAGAAGGCTTTTGACACCATCTAAGGGTTTATTAAGGATGAAACCTGAAAGATTGATTTACACATCAGGATCTTAGTGGGGGAGCTCAGTCCAAGCACACATGGCCAAGGTCAAAAACCATGCAAAATTAATTTTGTTTGGCACTGGACTAATCCATGGTAGAGTTTTAGAATCTAAGAATATTGAGAATTTAAGATCAAAGCAAAGCTCGTGTGAGACAACACTTTTCTTCAGGAGTAATGAGTTATGACACCATTATTCTACACTATGAAGCATTGCCTCTTAAGCTTACTTAATTTTTGAAAATCCCTCCCAGCACAGAAAATAGTTTGGTTTCCACACCCTTTGTACTCCTGCTTCTTCTAAGTTTTTACTTCTCTTGCACAGCCCTTTCTGTGCTACTTTATCATGGAACTCAACACAGCCTTTTCATTTCAGTGCACTGCCCTTATGCATCATATGAACTTCCATGTTGGGATAAATGTCAACTACCTACTAATTTTACATTCCCAGAAATCATTTGGTTGGTTCCTGTGGGAGACAGGACACTGGTCTATAAGGCCCACCTATAGCTATAGTCATGGCAAGTAAGCTATATTGCCCTGCTTTCATACATCATCACCTGCAGATTTAGCAATACAGTATGTTCATTCAACTTTCTGTCTCTCTGACCCTTTGTTTCCTATCCCAGGAATTGGTTAAGAAATACGCTTCCATCTAGCCAGTTGGGAGATAGATTGCATTTCTTTATTAAGGTTGTTGATGCTCTCCTTGTCCTCTTCCACAAACATCTCTTCTTCCTCTCCTGGATCTTCCTATGCAGCTTCAGCTGCTTTTCTCATAGTTGTTATTTCAATTCACAAGGATAGCATGTGTGCATAGTTCATGTGCCCCTATATTTATATTGAACAGCCCATTTTTTATGGTGGACAGTTGTCAAAAAATGCAGGGATTCTCATGTCTGAATTTGAATCATGAATCCCAGGAGTGCCTTGGTATCGTTCTACAGATTTCAGTAATAGTGCTGTCTTAGCTGGGCTTGTAGTCACTCTCTGATTCTATGTAATATTTGCCCCCCTGTATTGGGAGTGTGGTTGGGAAGCATGAACTGGCGTGGGAAATAAATCATAATGGCACTGTCCCTGATTAGCGTGTTTTGGATCTATTTCCATAGATATGGTCAATGTTTTTTATGCAGGATTTTTTTTTAAAAAAAATCTAAATTATGTACTCCCCTTCTCACTGAGTTATGATGCACCATTTGAGGCACAGTATGTTTCACTACACACACACACACACACACACACTAATTCATGTTGCCAGGTTATATAGAAGCTGAGCTTGACACCTGCCCAGTGACTCTTTCTTCTTTGTCTTGAACCTTGAACGCTTTGGCACCGTTTGCGTGTGGGATGCTTGTACAGGCAGCAGATGATTTTCAGTGGAAATCCAATGCAGTTGCCATGGCGGCGAAGTGCTGAACAGAAGTAGGTCATTTCAGTGTGATTTTGAATGTGCTTCGGAAAGCCTAGCTGGGGAAAACTGCAGGAAAGTGAACACCTAAGATACTTCCCTTTCAGCCTGTCTTTATGACTTCATCTTTCTGATTTGGAATTTTCCCACTGTTGAATCAGGAAAAAGGGCGATCATGGCAACCTGCTTTAAAGTCCTTCTTTAAGTTTCCACTCTTCTAGTGGTATCACCCATCTAGCTGGCTGAAGGAGGAAGTTTTGCTCCTCAACCAAGGAAAGATGTACACTCTGGAAAAATGTTTGCAGCATAAAATGTTTTGGATAATCATTTGCTATAGGCAATTCTGCCCCTCACCTTTCCTTTCATCATTTTTCTCCCCACCCCCAACCATTTAAATATATAGAGATGAAGATATATATAGTTATAGATATGAAAATATATACATACAGAATACTCTTTTATCTGGTCTATAGTCCACACATATTGTTGAATCTTCCATAAAAGTTTATGCAATAATATATTTGTTAGTCTTCAAGATTTTACAAGTCTGTTGTTTTTATTTTTGTCATGTAATACTGAATACAGTAACATCAGCAAAGGCATGTAATAGGATTAGTTTCAATTCAGTTAACTGAGTGTTAAATTGAAAAACTTGGGAAAGAGCCTGGAATTTTCTAATAAATGGAAAACATAGAAGATGGAATTAGCTTTTACACTTTCAAAGATGACAAAATAATGTGTTTTAATAGTTTTCCTTTATAGAAGATATATTTAGCATTAAAACATTTAGTCTCATTAAATTAACTTTATTTTCAATATGAGTTAACAGGTCAGAGAATCAGAAGTCAGAGTGAGAAGATTTAGGGGAGGGCTTACTCCTTTGTTCCCTGGATTACCCCTGGATTTCACCACATAATCCTGTATAAATTTTCTTGAAAGTAAGTTCCACTGAAGCTCAGTGAGGCTTACTTCCAAGTAAGAACTCATGCATTTTCTACATACCATTTGGCAATAAATCAAAGTAGGATCTTTCATTTACCAAACAAACTAAATAGAATTGGCTATCCATAATTAAGTGGAATGCTGGGTAAAAAGAGAAGGAAGGAACTGTATATATGTGTACATGTGCATGCCTGCCTGCTCACTCCAGATTTTATTGAGAAAAAAACAGAGTTGGGAGAAGATTTAAGTACAATCAATTCTTAAATGTTTCTCTTTTCAGTTTTCAACTGCTAGCTGGTCCAGGTATTTTTCTGAGTTAAGTGTAATGAGCAAAAACAAAGTTCCCTTTGAAAAGACATTTTCAACTTGGAGGCATATGTCAATTAACCAAAAAGAACTAAAAGTATTTTCATGATTTTGTAAACAACTAGCTCAGCTTCACAACAAATATGCCACACTGATATTCATTACTTTGTTAATGCAGTACCATAACAACCTTCAATTAGGCTAATATGATAAGGGTAGAACAGCTCATGACATTTATAAACTCACTTTTTTGCTGGGCAAAGGCACAAAAAACTCTGCCTTGTATCTTATTTATAATAAAGCCTTAGATTTAAATTATACTTTTGAAATGAGCAAAATTCTATAAACAGTAACAAAGAATAAATACATTGTTCACCTGAGGACATTATGTGTCTGTTATTCTCATGTTCTAGATAGAGAATGGGTGCAGTGAAAGCAAGAGAATAAAATCATCTCAAATATCATGAGTGAGGTTCAGTTATTTAACTGACAAACATGACGATAGAGCAAACCTGGATTTAGAGAATTCTCTGGAAGTGCGGAGAAACCTGTCTGTCTGACTACTAGTAGGTATATAACCTAACTGTTGCAAACACATTTGCTGTGTTTGTAATTTTATGTCAGATGTTTTAGGTACTCATCTGAAAGCGTCATATGGTCATGGCCTTCAGCTCCAAGACTGATGGTATAGGATTAGAGCAAACAGTTTCAGGCCCTAACTTATTGTTGCAATCAAGTGGGAGAAATTCACATTTCATATTTATAATTTTCTGTCCACCAGTAATTTCTGTCAATACAAACATATGCTAAGAATGTAAAGCGTGGCCTTCAAATACAGCGACACTTAAAAGTTTGTAAACCCATTTGAATTTTCAATATGGAGGCACCACTGTAACTTTAAAATAATAAAGGTGTTAAAACACAGAGTCTAGATTAATCGAAGAAGGGAATATGCTATGCTTATTAGTCCAATATTTACAGCAGTATGTCCGTTTTTGTTCTGTTCCAATGCATTGTATAGAATACTCTGTTATCTGTTCCCTCATACTTAAGAGTTCTTTGTATTGAGAATCATTGTTGGTTTTGACATATCAGCATAAGCAAGTCTTTGCTGATTGGTCACCCTGGTCACTTTATTAAATATTTAGCTGTAAGACAAACCTGTTATCCTTGCTAGCTCTGCTCTCTCCAGGATTACAACCTATTTTGGATTGTAGATAGTCTAGTGATTTGTATGGTAGCATCCATAACTTCTGCCATAAAGTTTTAAGCATGGAGTTTCCAGTCAGTCTGTAACTTATCTGCTGTATAATAAATTACCCAAAGTGGTTCAGCAGATGAATTTTATAGCCCTTAATTATTTTAGTTCAACCGTTCAGTTATATTACATCCTGCTTTTATAAAACAAATCAAAATAGCTCTCAGCAATAAAATGTACATACTGTACAATTAAATGAAATCCACTTAACATATTTAACAAATGGGAAAGTACCAACACCATAAAAGCAAAAAAAGAGGAAAAAAACACCTTGAGATCAATAGTAATAACAGTTTATAAAATCCCCCAAAGCAAAGTGAACATGTGGGTGAGACATCTTCACAGAGTAATAATGGAAAATGAAATATATTTTAGGCCTATTGGAAGAACCAGATGTTGCAAATTACCTAAAATTATCTTGTGGCTTGCAAAACTCTCAACTCTCTGTCTACCGCAGAGCAGGTACTATAGTAAAAAGGCCCTATTCTTTGTTGCTTCTTGCCTAACTTCAAATGGCCAAGGAATCCAGAGAAGATTAATGGGACCAGTGGGAGATAGACAGTTCAGACAATCATCCCACCAGTTTAATTTGTCTCCCATGTGTTTGTGGAAGGTATGTTTCAAATGCTACGTTTTGTGAACCTTTCCACCTCCATTTCTCTCCTCTTTCACCTTTTAGAATAGGTTGTACTTTTTATTATGTAATTTTTTTATTTGCTTAATGGAAGAGCAAGGTACTTATGTGAAAAACCATGGAAGTAAAAACACTAACATTTTAAGGGAAGCTTGATAATGTCCTAATAACTTAGCAATAACAGAGAGGGTTCCTTGTAGTGTTTACTGATATTGCTGTCTTCAGGAATGTCAGTTAGTGATATTGATGCCAACAACAATTTTCTACATTTGAAATGCTTGATAAAATGTATTGTCAATTATGCAAGCATTTTCTCCCAAGATTTGATCCTGTGCCCTGCAATAAACCATAAATCAGTTAGAAAATGCAAAGAACCAAAGAAGACAAAAGTATGCCAAGAACTACACTGAGTAGCAGAGTGTATTTTTAATGCTAAATTTCAGCCCTGAAATGTAATTATGAAGGAATAAGAGCACATCTAATGTGGATTGCTGCCTTCATCCTATCACTGAGTAATCATATCCAGTTCCTGGGACTGACATGACATTCTGGATGACCTATATTCCCATGTACTAATGGGCATTTTCTTTGAGGTTGTAGCTGTTACTTCAAGACTAATTATCTCCTTCTCTGTCCATGATGATCTGCATAAAACTGCATACCGCTATCAAAGGACTTGCTTTAGATACCTCGTAATTATTTATAAAGGCTGGTGGTGGTGGTGACGGGGTATGTATGTTTGAAAGGGGTCCATTAGGATGGCCAGAGTTTGGAGCTCATTCTGCTTTGTGTTTGGTTGCACATTTAATAATAAGAAAAGATGGGATAATGTCAAAAGAGATCTACCAGTTGGATTTCCAGTGAGGCTAGCGAACTGACGCCCCATGCTTCCCAGGAGACATTGCAGCTGAAAGGCAGCTGAATGTGGATTCAGATTGCCCATAATTCTCTCTGGATAAGAGAGATATCTTGAAATTACTCTCATGCATTCCAGGCAGCTGGGTTTTTTTGTGAGTCGGCAGCAGACCCCAATGTTTTTGCAGCCACTTGTGATCAGCTGGGGATCATGGGTTTCACCATGCTCTGAGCCGTTAATGTAGTCTTTTAAGGACTTAAAGTTCATCTAAACTTCATCTTTTTAATCACCCTGGAGTTTAATTTTTTTCTTACTGCATCTTTAAGATTGAAAAACCTTTGGAACCACAAGTTGGGTATTTGCTGGCTGAGTGTCTCTTCAATCTATTTAAAAAGAAAGGAAATTATGTGTTTCCAGCTTTGTAAGATCTTTATTTTTTGCAATATATAAAATAAGGGGGACTATAATGTTTTTTGAAAATTTTGAATGCTAAGGATTTGGATGTAATTGAATTAAAGAAAGACTTTGAAGTTAATTGAAAAGACCCTCTTGTATGGGGGGGAAAAATCATGTTATGAAATTTATAATATAAATTTATAAATAAATTTATATTTTGCCCTGATAACAAAGCTTTGACTGTTAATCAAAAGACAGCACCAGATGGCTACTTTAAAAGAAACATTTTATAAGCTGGCTCAAAAAATGCTTTGACTATTTAACCCTATATTGGAACCAGAAGTTGCTATTGAAGAGAACCAAGTTCCTTGGAAGATAACTGAAATGGATTTCAAGGTGGACTTAAAAATTATAACCTATAAGAAAGAGATAGAAATATTGGATTTACAAATGGAATTGGATGTTCATTGAAAATTTAAAAAGGTATACAAATAATGTATCAAAAGAGGGATGTGGATTACCCGTTTAAATTGGAATATAAGAGACTTACAGGAGTGGCTACATTGAAATTACATATAGGCTTTGATAAAGATGACAAGGATTTTGAGAGAAGAGACAAGGATAATAGAAGACAGATGTTAGAACTTTATATATGGGATTCAAGGATTGATGGAAAGAAGAAGAAAAAATACAAAATTGTTTTATTTGATTATGATTGGGTTGTTATTTTTTGGTGATTTTTAATGGTTACTTTGATTGGATAACTCTTTTTTGGAAATGTCCAATTGGGTGTAATGGATTAAATCGTAATATCTATGTTACATTTTTGGTATAAAATAAGGAATTATTATTTTTGGTAATGTTTAACAGTTTTTATTTTTCTGTAATGTTTAATTGTTAATTGGGATAATAATGGGTTGCTATCTCTGGTGATGATTAAGGGTTACTCTTTTTAAATTTTTGTAATGTTTAATTGTTAATTAGGATTAGATTTTTATTATTAAGAGAGGGATTAGGGGGATTATGTTTAAATGGAAAGGGGGACTAAATACCTATGTTGCCAGTTATGTCTGTTAACTATTAACTTTACACCTTTTGTTGATTAATAAGGAGAGCTGAGGATTTAGATATGGGTCTATAGAAAATAGGGCGAAGTATGGAATGAAGATGTATTTGGTAATATTTTAAGAGTCAGTAATAAGTTGTTAATGTTGTATATACTTGCTGGGGATGAAGGGAGAAGTTTTCTCATTTTTATTTTGGGGGGATTTTTTTTTCTTTTCTCTGAAATTTCTTATATATATATATATCTTTTAATGTAATTTTTATTAGGTTTTTTTTTATATTAGTGTTATTTGTTCTATGTAATCTTTAATACAACTATTGGGGGGAAAAAAAGATCCACCAGTTCTAATACTTCTGGTGTCTATACAGCAGGTCTACCAAGATGGGCATGATATTGAGAAATTAGTCTATAGATCTGTAGCTCTTTCTGTTACATCTAGGGTCGAGACAATTGCTAAGGAAGGTATTCAAGTCCTAAAATAGCCTCTGATATACAGTAAGTCATGAATTGCACAAATGGATGTTTAACTCACATGAATGTGAATTCTGGTCTTCCCTAGTGGCAGGGAAAAGGCTAGCTGCTTAAGGTTCCATTTTGGAGAGAAAGACAGAGTGTACATCTAATAATGTACCTTTTCTATCAATGGGTAATGCTGCTTAGATTAGTTTGCAGCTCAGCTCTATGTTCTGCTTAGGTAACACCATGAGACTTTGCAAAACGCCATGTATTAGGAAAGCAATTGCGCTCCTTGGTTGTAAGAGAAGGGTTGTGCTGTTACATAAACTTGTTTTTAACCTCTTCCCTAATTAGCACAAAAGCTAATTAAAGCTTTTTTCAGCATTCTGAAAAAATTGGGAGGTTGTACATTTAAGCATTTATCTTATTTTTAGAACAAGCGCCTTGAAACATAGAAGACATCAATAAATAACAGTAACTTCATATAGATTTTAAAAGCAGATTTCTATTGATCATATTGATCTATTACTTGAGGACTTGGTTACTTACAGTAAATGATGGTTGTGTTCTCTTTATTAAAGCACAGAGTATAAACTGGGTATCATATTCTCTACCTGTGACACATGGAACTGAGAGTCCAAGGAGTTATGATATTTATTTATTTAAAACTAATGTGGTCTTTGATGTAAAACTCCCTGAGCCTTCATAGCTGGAGAGTAATCTTGAAAATGTTATGCCGGTAACACATCCATCCTTGGATAGCATGGTGGTTGTTGAGTAACTCTGGGAAACCACCCTGTTGCAGGTTGCAGCCTTTACTTTGGTTGCTTAATAGTATCAGGTCCCAGGCAGACAATTTACCCAGACCCAGAGGAATGACTGTGGTTTGTTGTAGGATAATTAAAGCTAATGTACAGTAGTCAGAACATATGCCAGTACATATTGGTGCTGAGCATGGTTGTCTTCAGCTGCTCCACTATAGACTTTGGAAGTTCCCTAATGAAGGATTATTGGATTTTGGTACTAGGTCCTGAACTTCTATGCCCATTAACTATAGCGGGCGCAACAAAAATTAGTGAGATAACATAGAGGTATAATTACTGATATCAGATGGCACAAAGAAATTGATTTAATAACTTCCTTGCTTAAAACCACACTAACACTGAATAGCCATCTTTGACTGGTTTCTGTATTACCAAAGACACGAAGGAGCATTTTTTGCATATACTGTACTCAGATCTTTCATCTCCTCTTTGTCCGAGCAGTGAAACGGGAGGCTTTCACTACACCGTGATTTCTTTCCGTACTCCAAATTGGAAAGCTAAGTTTCATTTTTGGAAGATTTAAACTATGGTTTGAAGTCACATTGAGATACTGGCTTGTTCAGAAGCATTGCAGTTTCCTAATCTCGATAAAATTGAAATTATAGTTAATTTGAAGGGGGCTTGTTGGTTTTGGTTGGTTTTGGTTAAATTGCTTACATAGACAAAAACCCTGTATATACCAAAAAATGTTTTATTTAAACAGATGTGATCATCCGAAGAACATCACTGAGAGCGCTGAGTCATATGTGGCTTGTCTCTGTTTGTTACTGCCAATGGCAGCTGCCTAGTGTAATTAGCTGGATGGGATAGGCTCCTCAGAAGAATGCCAATATTTTCTTTACCTGTTTTTTAGGTTGCAGTTGCTCCTTGGTGGCTGCCAGTTAAAGGAGCAAACTGGAAGCACCCAGAAGGCCCGGATTCTGGTATCTTAAACAGGTGAGCCCCAGACAGTACTGAGTTTCAACTAGTATTTTGCTAAAAACATACACAAAGTCTCTGGGCGATATTTTACTACCCTGAACTAAATGTTAATGGATCTCAAGCACAAATAAATTAGTGATGTCAGAAGAAAGGCGCTTGAGATGGCTACCATAGATCAGGTTTTATTTGGGATGGGGGTGGGTGGGGGGAGAGTGGGATTTCTTGTTAGAATCCCAAAGCTTACCATTGTCTGAGGCAAGTACCAGCTGACATTTCAAAAGTCATCGATTTCTTGAGATAGGTTATATCCTTGGTACATTTTATTTGAGGGAAGGGAGATCCTATAAGTTGTTAATCACTGAGAAGCTTAATATTTTGGTGTTGGAAGAGGTATTAAGTGTCTACTCATATGTAAGTGATTCAGTGAAAGCACATCTGTCCTATACCTGGTAATTGTGGTTTTGCTTGCTTCTCATTAGATAACTTGATACAATGCATACTTAAATTGTATTGGTTATGAAAATTGCAAGGGTACAGGTAGTTCTTGGTTTTCTATAGCAATTGGGACCGGGATTGCTGTTACTAAGTGACATTGTTGTAAAGCATGACATTGTATGACTGCACTGCTTAGAATGGTCGCTGAATGAGTGGTTGTAACCCAAGGACCACCTGTATGCACATTTCAAATGTTTGAGGTGGGGGGATATTTTGCTTTTGCATTGGAATTTTAGGTTAGATGTTAGCTATCTTGTAGATACTTTATTTCTAGTGAATTTATTATTACATCACAATTATAGGTTTGATTTCATTTATTTTATCAAAGTACAGAAAACCACAGTATAGCTAAAATGATTTTTGTAAAGAAAAAATAAAAAGGTTGAAAGATTACAAATATGTATGCATTTGTTTATGCAAATTTATTAGCTCCCCAAATTTAGTACCCCACCCTATATCTCTTTCTGTTAAAATGAAGCAGAACTTTTAATATAAAGTCTTCATTTTTCCTCCTGGATCTTTTTGGAGAAAACTAAAAGCAGTGAAATGGCCTTGGAGTCTGTCATTACATAATATTAATCAGCTTCTGCCCCTCAGGGCTGGCAAAAGCATTTGCCTTCCCCCCCTCCCCGCAAATATTTTATGACAAGGACCATATCATGATAATACCATCTGAAACTTATTCTTCAATACAGTTCCCTTAGTCTCCAATGGGAAAGAATGAGAATGAACTGATTGCAAAAATAGAAGCCTCCATTGTCATGAGGGAATTAAAGGGGAAATAAAAAAAAAAGGTCAACAGTTCTAAATAAGTGTTCTAGATATCTGCTCTCTTTAGCCTTAATACCATGTGGAAGTTTATCATCCTGATCTAGGTCATGACACAGACTTATTAAGTGTTCCAGACTGGTATTCTGTAATGAGGACAGTTAAGAAGAAGAGGATATCATATCTTATATTGTGCTTGGAGCAGTGAATTCTCATTTCATACAGCGTGGGGATGAAAGAGGACGTCCATGTACAGGGGTGGAGAAGGCAGATGGGAAAGAAAGTAGTGAGAGACAGAAATGTGTGAGAGAGCTGAGCAAGAAGAAAACAGACATGAGAGAAAGCAACTCTACAGTAGCTTGTTAATTATAGTTAGATTGTAGGGAAGTGTTGTATGTGTTTGACTGGACCAGTTTCAGGACTTTGGTATTGTCTGGTGATTTGTTTGATGGTTTTAATATGTGATAGAATATTAAATTTGAAGGGCATTCCAGCATCTGTTTGGACATTCAAAAGATGGCTTCCACGATGAAGTAATATCAAAAATTAACGACATATTTTCTTTTCAATCTTGTTCATCACTAGGCCACAATTTTCAGGGCCTTTAATCCTATAATAACTTTTTCTGACTTGGTGCCATCCAGATATGTTAGCTTGCACAGTCATTGGGATTATGGGAACAAATTTGGAGGATACTAAATTGAAGAAAACATGTAATGTCTGTTCATGCAAAGTATTTTTATGCCTTTCACAGTGCTAAAGCAAGTTAATGCCAAGTCTGGGTTTCTTAATTAGGTACTAGGGTTCAGTGTGTTTTATTGAAATGTTCATTGCATATTTAGTTATCATTGATTATCACAGCTTGACTCCCTACAAAGGAAATGATGGGTTATTATAGCTTGGAACCTTACACCTAAGCTCAGACATAGCATAACTCAATTTGTCATAAGTATCAACCTCTGTAATGCCTTGCTCAACATCAGAACAAACTAGACCCTGCTTAAATGGGATCAAATAAGACATTAAACTGCAGGTGTTTCTTTCAGAGGTGGTAGACAATTGCACTTTAGACAGATTAGAATCAAGCACTGAAACAGACACAGTGGGACAAGGTTAAATGCTGGGTAAGAAGGGAATATGTGTCAGCCCAACAAGATAGACTAGACTAAGAAACCAATGCCATATAGGTCAGGACTACTTCTAGGCCTGGGCTCAAGCCCCTCTTATCTGACTTTTGCCTTTCTAGCGGCTCTTCCTACTGCCTTCAAGGCCATGCCCTATTCCCTCTATATAATATATGAGCTTGATGTTCATTCCTGATTAATAAACTATAGCTATGAATATGATTTCTGAAAAGCTTTCTCAGTATCACTCCCTTTTCATAGCTTAAATTAGCCCCTGGAGCACAGTAGTAATTGTTTGCAGTCTCATTTTCAGAGGTACGGTGATAAATTGTGAAGTGCAGAAGCCCTTGCAACAGCCCCAATAACCAAAGGCTGTCCCAAAGGTAGTAATTCACCTACTCACTCGCATCCGCCATTAAAATGTAATTGGCAGCATAATGTCTAACTGATTAGGATTAGCAATAGACTGAACCTAGAATATTGTGTCTGATACTAAGCAGTCCATTTTAGGAGGGATAGTGATAAATTGGAATATGTCCAGAGAAGAGCATCTGAGATGATAAGGAGCCTAGAAGGAAAATATATGAAGAACAGTTGGAGGTGTGGAATATGTTTAGTCTGGAGAAGAGAAGACTGCATGGAGATGTGATAGCTATCTTCAAGAATTTGAAGACTGTCTGCAGTGAGACTGCTATATGTACAAAGATGGAAAGATACTGAAATACCCCCAATGGACGAATAGCTGGTGAAGATGACAGAACCTGCAGAAATGGCAAAATTGACTTTTTTGATTAGAGAGAAGACAACAAGTACATTTATTAGTGACAAGAAACCCTTTATGGACTTTTGCTGAAAATGGAAAAAAAATGAATTGGTGATTTATGGATTTGATGATTGGAAAGAGTAAAATATGGGAAGAAGGGAATTATGATGTGACTTTAAAGAGGGAGGATAGATGACAAATTTATTTGTAACTGCTGTGAAGATGATCAGAAGCGGCTTCTTTATATATTTTCTCTTTCTCTTTTCTTTTTTCTGTTTATTTACTACATTACTACTTTATTTTCTACTTACTCTTTCTATACTTTTCTTTACTCTTTTTATTTTCTTTAAACCTATACCATATGCTTGCTTTTATTATTGTATAAAATTCTTTAATAAAGAAGGAAAGGGGGAAAAAAACACTTTGGTTTTATTTGCAATGCTTTATGCCACCTTTCAAAACCAGGTTTAGATGTGATATCATGCAAAAGAAGTAAACAGGCTTTTCAAAGGCCTGAATAACACTATTAAAGGCATCATATTGCTAAATCTGTATGACATTTGGTAGCCAATTAATTCCATTTTCCTTGCAAATACATAAAATTAATACTATCCTTTCATTTGTTATTTCCATTCTGTTTTGCCATATGCTTTTCTAAGCTGTCATTCCTTTCTTTCTTTTCTTTTCATCATCTTTGTGTTTTGTTTTTAAAGTTGTACGCATCCATTAGATTGAGGCTAACTCTAGGGTAAACATCAACGTTTTGCCTTTATTTGGTTTGTTACCATCATACATTATGTCAAGCAATTCTGTGGTTTGGCAAGCCACAGAACTGTTCTTTTGTTGTGTAGGATCTAAAAAAGTGGATTGCCACCCCTCTTTCTCTTTCTTCATTTTACCATTTGCTTTGTCTGTCTCTCAGGCTGGATCATCCAGTTCTTCATGTTTCTTGGAATGATGCTGTTGCCTTTTGCACATGGTCAGGAAAACGGTTACCAACTGAAGCCGAATGGGAATACAGCTGTCGGGGAGGCCTTGAGAATAGGTACTCAGCATTATTTTGTAATTTTCCAAAGAAATAAGTTTAGCAAAGAAAGCTGCAGTGTATCTTCTACGTAGTTATAGGAGGTGTTTGAATTCTCAAGTGACCTCAACTTTTACAAACAACAAAATTAAACTTACAATTTTTGCAGCTCTAAAATGACAAATCACTTTTTTTCCCAGAGGTTATTTAAGTTAATGTAGTCAACAGTATTGAAATTTAATGCTCTATTATAAAATTTCTGTAGAAGTACAAGCTGCCAATATCTGTTTTAATCTACCTTTTAATTATTTTTTTTTTGGCAGCTCCCCTCCCTCCCTCCCTCCCTCCTTCCTTCCTTCCTTCCTTCCTTCCTTCCTTCCTTCCTTCCTTCCTTCCTTTCTTTCTTTCTTTCTTTCTTTCTTTCTTTCTTTCTTTCATGATATGCCAAGAGAAAGCTGACAACAGTCTTTTTTATAGTCATTTTATTTTTTTATGATCATTTTATTAAAATTACAATTGCTAGTGATTTTATTAAAAATTGCAATTGCACAGTAGTCTTGATTAACATTTGCCTATGCTTCTTCTGATAGACTTTTTCCCTGGGGAAACAAACTTCACCCAAATGGTCAGCACTATGCAAATATTTGGCAGGGAGAATTCCCTACAAGCAATACGGAAGAAGATGGCTATAAAGGAACTGCACCTGTAAGTTAGTGATGTAAATCAAACTCTCAATAAAAGATGGATCCCACTTGGGTAAATAGGCTTATTTGACTTGGACAGCTGTGGTCACTTTATGTTAGGTCTGCAACAGAATCTTGCCCTAGAAAATGAAAAGCTTTCTATGGCTCTCTTTTGATTTGCATGACAATCACTGCTAACTGTTTGAGTGATTTGGATACCACTTGCAGGCATAGCTGTCCTTTCTATGGAATGATGTCTGACAAATGATAGGCAGGTGAAGTATGAAGGTTTGTACAAAGCATCTTTAAAAGTGGAGGGGAGTGTAGATCATTTACCCTCCCTACAGCCAGAGTAAATTTGTATGAAAGTATATAATAGTGTTGCCCCTAAGTAGCAACCTTAAAACGATTTAAAATGGTAAGTGCAAGGATCATTCAAAACAGTGATGGGCAGGTGTAAGAGAAGTCATTCGTCTCATGCAAGCTTTGGACAACTTGTATAGAAATAGATTCTACAACGTCAGCAAAATCAGAAGGGTGCATAAATGCACATGGGGATAGCGTTTTAAACCAAGTTTTTTTGAACTGCAAAAGCATATGCATCCCAAGAGGTAGCATACTTAGATTATTAATCAGAGTGTAAAATCATCTTACTATACCACTTAAACACATCTTTGCACTCAACAATTGGACAAGGATACAAGGAAGTTAAGGAGTGATGGTCAATGAAAAATAATTTGAGATTTTATTTTGTATTCAGCTGTCACAAATTGATAAATTGTGCTTTCTGAGAACATAAGAATATAAGTAGTGCCATGCTGGATTGGTTCTCTGGCCCATCTAGTCCAGCCATCTGTTCTCACAGCGGCCAACCAACTGCGCAAGGAAGCCCACTAGACTCCCAGCAGATAGCCTTCAGTCGACATCGTTCCACAAAGCATTGTGATAGTAAGTAAAGATTCCATGGTACAGGAATTCTAATTTCCTGTTAAAAAACAGAAGAAAGCTTATGCTCAGCATGGTATATTTTTATTTTATTCTGATAGTTCTTGCTATGAGTAAAGAGTCAGACAAGCAGTAAAAGATCTTAGTTCAAGTACAACATTTAAAATAGATTTCATTCAAATTAATTTTGACTCCTGGTAACTTTATCAGCACATCCATGTAGTTTTCTTGGCAACAATAAAATGGAAGTGATTGCCATTATCTTCTTCTGTGCTTTTCCAGTCTACCCTACAACTGTGGTACTTCTTGGTTGTCTTCCATCTAGGTCCTAATTATGTTTGAACCTACTTAACTTTCTGAGATTGGTCAAGGTTAAGTAGGTACTTAAATTATCTATGCTGACTACCCAAAACAGCAACAAGTCCAAGCAGATTTCCTGAGGCTCAGAAGAAGGCTTTCTGGATCTTTCATTTGGCTCACTTGAGACACAGATACTCAGGAGCTGCCCCTGCCATTTCTGAGGCCTAGTGCAGGTGCATTGTTGAGATACTTGGAGAAGATTGCAGTTTTGTGGTCCATTCCAATGTGTTTTCCCAACTGGTTGTCTTAGTGCAGAAGAAGACTGCTGTTTGCTAAAGAATTGGCCTCTATGAGAAAGAAGCCAGAGGGTCTCGGCCAGCCCGGTGCCTCGTTTGGGTGATCCTCCACATTGTACTTTGATAGTAGCAAATAGTTTAAATAGGGTAACTGGAACTGGGATGCAAAGATTTAAATAACTGGAAGATGGTGGCAAAAAGTTAGCGTCATGCATCTTTTGCTGTCATCTAGCGGTCTTCTGGATTTTTGGAACCCAGATCTAATTGCATAAGAGGGTATAACCTGAGATCTCAGGGCTGTATGCAGGCCTCTCCCAAAGTCTTGTGTACAGCCCCCAGAGACTCTCCAAAAGTTCTCATCAGTTATTCTTTCTAGCATGACAGAAGGCAGACTTATTCCATCTCTGGCTATTCCATTATCTATGCCTAGCTCAAATATCAGCAGTGAAGAAGGTGGTACTTTCAAAAATGTATTAATCTACACTGTAACTGTGTAGGATATTTTCAATAGAGTCACCATTTCTGAACTGGTAAGAAGGGTCACTAAGAAATTGTCCCCTGCCATTAAGCTTTAGTATGAATAGAAGGGGGGAAAAATGGTTGAGAGACCCTTTAATTTTTTTCTAGTGAAGAATAGAGAATAGGCAGAGAGAATGGAGCGTGCTGACTTTGTGTATTGATCGCAGCCTCACCCCTATTAATTTGTAAACAAAGTTAATGAGACACATCTAGCTTTCTTTCCTATTATCTGCTGGTTAGAGAGCTTTGTTGCATGCTTGTCTTTTGTAACAAGTCATTCTCCAATCACAAATGTCAAGATCAGCAAAAAAAGACAGTTTATAACTTAACAATCATACCTGCACATGCAACGAGAGCAAGTTGTTTTGGTCCTTAATACTGATGTATTTTGATTATCACCTAGCAAGAAAAATGTCAAGTTTTTTTTTTTTTAATGGATTGCTTTGCCTCCTACATTATTGACCCCAGGCCTAGACATAATTTCTCACAAGTGATTTCCTGTGCATGTCTCTGCATTTCTGAAAATTGGAAGTCTGGCTTTTCTGTTGCAGGCTGCTATCCATGCAGCTTAAACTGAAAAGGGGCCTAACTCCTAGGTACCCTGTTCATATTGTTCTTTGTTTTTAAATGTTTTTAACAACTGTAAACTACCCAGAGTTGCTGGGAGTCAGGCAGCATATATATTTAGTTTATTATTGTTGGTCACACAGTTAGCCAGTTTTGCAGACTGGATTTGGCATTCTTATCCACCTGTCGAGTCCTTGCCAAGGACCTGGGATAGGCAGATGTTGTTTGATAGTGTTAAAGGTATTGTTGCAGGATATAAGCTGTTCCAAATAAAGCTGCCTTTTGCGATTGTTTGTTTGATATTATTATTATTATTATTATTATTATTATTATTATTATTATTATTAGCAGCAGCAGCAGCAGCAGCAGCAGCAGCAAGAGAGAATAGGCACTTTTTAAGGAAACAAATCCTTGAGCAATTCAGGGCTATAGAGCTGCAGGAATGAAGAACCCATCAAGGCATGTTGATGTATCAGAGTTGAAGCAAAATGAAGTTTTAAAAAATGATTACATATAAAAATTGGTCAAATGGCCAACTAGGTATTCTTCTGTGGCCAGAGTACCTGCATATCTGGGCAAGGGGTCTGTTTGTAAAGCATGAGAATTGAGGAATTACGTTAAAGGAAGAATGTTCTTCTAGTAATGAAAAAACCCGAACACAGAGAACTACATCACCATCAACAACAAAAACAACTACAAAGCAATATTGTATAGATGAATTCGTCTTTCCCATTCAGTAAATAAGTTTGTTATTAATATAATAAATATTCTAATTGTTTTGGGGCATTTTACCATTTTTTTTTTTTTTGAGGCAGGTAACAGCATTTCCTCCAAATGGTTATGGCCTGTACAACATTGTGGGAAATGCCTGGGAGTGGACATCAGATTGGTGGGAAATTAATCATTCTGCAGATGAAACGTACAGCCCAGTAAGTATCTCCATCTGCTGCTTTGCTCCTTTTCCAACTAAATCCCTAGCTGACATTATAGAACTTGATATGCTACATGTTGGCATGGTGTACCATAACTGAAAGTGTTTTCCAGCTAAGCTGTTATTGCAAGGGGAGTATCCATCTTCCAACGGAAATGTAGTTATGTTTTCAAACTGCTTTTATGTATTTTGAGGTGAAGTTGAGCGCATGCTTTTACAACAGAATGATTGTAGGAGTGACAGGGATTATTTTACTGCAAAGTAATGATATCCAAGTGTGAAGATAGACAAATATCTCAAGTTGGATAGAAGTGCTATGAGTTGATATCTGTGGCCCTGAACATTAGGCATGTGAAAGAGTTCTGCACAGTTCCTTCTTATAGCTGATTTACGTTTTCTACTTCCAGCGGACTCATGGCTGTAAAAGGCTGGTGGAATTCTTCTAATAGAGTTATACAAGGCTTTTTCTTCTTGGGGGGAGTACAAGTATTAATAGCAAGCCACTATATCTTTGCCTCTTTAGACTTGAGACAACAGAACAATGTGCCTATTTACTATTTTTTTAAAAGAGAAAATATAAAATATCTACTGCAGTCAAATGCCATTAAGCTGGTATCTCTTTTTACTTGAGTGTGTATGTGTGCGTGCATGTTACCTTGGTCATGTTGAATACAAGTGACACAGAATTATTCTTGAATTATTTAGCCTTTGTAATCTCAGATTGGAGTATCTCTGGGCCAGGCAAGTTGAGGGTTTCTTTTGAATGTATGAAACTGCTCTATAGTAAATAAGATTGTTGGTTCATATAGTGGCTAAATCCTGATTGATTGATTGATTGATTGATTGATTGTAGCCAAATCTGATTTTTTAGTCTCCAGAATAGAATTAACACCTAGAAATCTTCTTGCATTGTTTGAACACAGGGCTGGGATATGGCTTGTCAAGGAAGCCATGCCTAGTCAAGTCTCCAGTATAAAATTAACACCTGTTAATCTGAGAGTCCAAATTTGGAGGGTGAATGACCTAAAGAAAATACATGGGGAGATGAATTCACCTATGGGGCCTATATGTTCCTGTATATTGTAATATGCAAGGAACGTTATGATTCAGGTTTTACTGAGTATTAATAGAAAGACATTAGAAGGTTAGGGTCTGGGATAGAGAAAAAGTAAGAGAAAATGAAAAATTAAGGCTGGATTTGGAAAATGAAACATTGGAAGGGAACATAAGCAGACAATGTTTACTTAAATTTCAAAACCTTCAAGCTATTTTACTTATATCACTGTTTTTCTAACATGGCCTGTCAGAAAATCTCTCAATTTATTTAGAACAGCCGCATTTATTCTTTGCATAATTGTAAGCAGCTAGAGGAGTTTCAGATGATAAGCAGGGTATAAATCCCAGTCTACCTGTAGGTAGACTTTAAAATCTATGAGAGGATTATCTGAATTGTTCATTATTGGCAAAATTGCTAATTGGTTCCAGATGTAACATCATTTTCACCATTGCTCTCTAGAGGAGATTGAAAGCTGTTATGAAATCAGCAGCTATAAATATAACTCTATAAATACTGTGCATATATGTTGAAAATAAATCCCACAGAGTTCAATTGAGCTTATTCCCAGGTAAGCATACAGAGAATGGCAACTTTAGAAAACAGTTCTGATGATTCTCTATGGGCTTGTCCATATTGCAAGATATGCTTATAACATTACATGCACACAGATACTTTATAGGAAAAATAAAAGTGTTTTATTTTTCCTATAAGGAAGTCATAACTCTTGGATTAATTAACTTCTAGTAAAGGATTCAAGAGAGGTGCTGTAACTGCTGGAAAATATGTGGAACATCTCATGCTAAATTCTGACTTTTCCACTTAAATTAATATGAATAGTAGCCTATAGAAGGCTGCTACTTAAAGCGCTGGAGACCTGCTCCTTGGATAATTCTGGGTAGGCAGACAAAAGGTCTAACTCAGAAGAGCAATTTCACTCGCTCGAACTTCTCTCTTCTATTAAGTTTTTTTCTTTCATTTAAACGTTTCATTCAAATGAGAACAATATGCTCAATCATTACATCATTTTTATCTCATAAATGATAGCAGGTACGTTGGAAGAACCAAGGAAACAAAAAATATGATACAACGTATTTTTTGTTTCCTTGGTTCTATAACCATCTTCTATACATTCTCACATTTTTTGTCTTTTTTTTTTTTTAGCTGCTATGCAGAGGTTGGACTGAAATATGCCGACATATATCTATCTTCTGTCACTTAACATAGATGGAGTATTAGATAACATTAAGCACATTGATAAAAATAAACCTTGTTAATTTTAAAGCACTGTCTCTGAGCTTCATCGTCCGTATGGAGGTTATGCTGCAGCCTGCCCATCCTGCATTGCTACGTCTATACATTTCTTAATCTTCTTGCATTGTCTGAACACAGGGCTGGGAGATGGCTTGTCAACCAAGCCATGCCCAGTCAAGGGTGTGTTGGAAAGAAATCTTACCAAGTTCGTTTCCAAGCCAGGAATAAAATGTGCAGGCAGTTGCTTGAAATAGAGATGAAGTTTATTTCCAAAAGCAAATGTGCAGAGTCAGTTGTTGGGGCGGCCACGCCAAGGCCTCCCCTTTATCCCTTTGCATAGAGAAACCTTGCTATTATTTTATTTTTATTCATTTTTAACCCTTTGCCCTGGCTATGGCGGGAAAACTGAACGAGAGGAGGAAGACAGTATGGTTGGGGCGGGGGGGAGACTTCCTTCTCACAGGCGAGTATGGTAAGTCTGAGAAAATGGCAGTCCAGGACTTGAGATTAAGAAAAGCATGGGACATTTCAACTGTAAAATCAGAGTATAATTTTCAAAGTTTTCCAGATACAGCACCTTCAGTGGATTCTTAAAGAAAGCAGTTTGATCTGGCACAAACCTTGGGTAAAGAAAAATCCTTTTTTTTTTCTTTTTGTCCCCTGCAGTTTTTTGCCTTTTAATTTCTGGCCAAATCAAGCAGTATATAAACATTGATGAAGCTTTGGAATTTCAAGCTGCACAATAAATAGTCCTTGGCCTTCAACTTTTTTGTGTACCTTCTCTCAGATCTAATGATCTAATGAGATCTAATTATGATCTAATCTTTTTTGGACTGGCAGAGAGATGTTGGGTGCTACTCCTTTTCATTTATATGATTTCCATGTTGGCGCTTAGTTTCTTGCTCTCTAGTTTGTTCAGCAGACATTTGGGCAGTATGGCTTTCTTTTCTCTTCAGAAAGGTGCATGGCTATCATTGATGGCCATAGCTAAGTATTGTATCTTTGGGAATTATTATTTTATGATGCTGATAAAATGGCTTTTTACTAATGTTTTTGAATGCTGCCACTTTATGGATTATATAGAATTGTTCTTTTTTGTTCCAGTTCTAGTGATAATTTTGCCACTTGTTTGCCTTATGAAATTAGGGAATGCGGGAGGGAGCTGGATGGTGAATGAGTCTCCTTTTGGAAGTAATTTATTCTGTTTTTAATTATTTTTAATTTTTTATGTTTTTTATATTTCCCAATTTTGTCATTCACCGAAGTATATCAAGTAGAACAATTATTTTTTTTATAAATCTACAGTATGATTAAGGGAAGTTTGTTAATATGATCTTATTTTTTTAGATTTATCTTTACTGTACTTCTGGGCTCTATCACATCTAACTTGAGGTGACTGTATCTTGATGCAGCATCCTAATTAGGAGAAGCAGCTGCAGATCAATAAATAGAGCTTCCACCAGAGTCTGTCCCTTGGAATGGAATCAAAGGTTGATTTTAAATCAATGAAGGCAACATATAAAGGGAAGTGTTGCCCATGTGTCTATTTTTCTATTAGTAATTGTAAGCTGGCACACTGCCCTCCCTAAATCCTGCTTGCTCATCAGCCAGGAGTTTCTCCTGGTCTAACCAGCGCAATAACTTAAAATACAAGAAGCTGGCTTGGTTTACCAGGCACACTTAGTATGCTAACTGGACAATAGTTTAAAGGGTTGTGCTGTTGCCATTCTTAGAGCAGTTACAGATGCTGTATCTCAAGTGCCTTAATCCACATGGAAACTAATATGATTCCTATGGAGGCAAGAGTTTGTGTTTGCCAACTCTCTTACTGGCTTAAACTTCTGTTTTCCAGTGGCTTATTGGCCCCATTAATTCTCCTTGCTGGCTTTTCATCAAGGTGGAAAGAAAAAAAAATATCTCAGTTGAGCAGTGTTATTGTGGGCTTTCTATCTACTCTATGTATGAGTGCATGCTAGATTTGGGAGCCTTCCTCTCTCAAAAGAAGAATTGCCTGTAAAATGGAGGAACTGTGCATTCTTCTCTCTGGAAGAAACTCCCTGCCCCTGTGTAAATGTTTCCTCCAAGGGCTAAGTTTGAAAGAGAAACATTATTCTGTTTCAACTTGATTCACTTTAGAACTCCAGCTCATAATCTCAAATGACACATTCAGTGTAGCTGCAGAGCGACAGGAAGATTGCCACAAGCTGTCCACAATTCCTTTGTGAGCTTTCCAGGAGGCAGATGGTTAATCGCTGTGGAAAGCTGCATGAGGTTGGATTAGATAGGCCTTTGGTTTGTTTTGGCAAACTGCTTGCTACAAACAGCCGCCTCTTGCTCAGCCTCATGCGATTGTTGTTTTCACGCACTTCTTTCAGATTTGAATGGTATGGTTTTTGGCTTAGTGTGCTGCTGTGGGAACTAAGTCAGTTGTGGTTTACTCAATAAAATATGATGAAACAAACCATTGCCAGATTTGTTTACTGGAATAAGAGTCTTTTCTCTCCAGGACTCTCTTTACCATGTGTGAAGGCATTTTAAAACAGCAAGCTTAAGTAACTGGCAAAATGGGGATGCTTGTTTAATTAGCTGTTGAATGGAAAGTGCGCTCATGGCTTATTTTGTAAGTGTGTGTTGTTTACACCTCCAAAACACCGTTCCTCTAAAACAGTAAATACAAGTTCTTCAGGTTGCATGAATAAACAAGCAAAATGCTTTGTTAACTATAATTAAGGTTTCCGTCAAGTAAGATTTTTTTTTGCAATAGCTTCTATTTTCATGCTATAATTAGGGTATCTAATTTAAGATTAGAATTTAAGGTACTTGAGTTCATTTGCATTTTCTGGAACAGTCACTTTGCCTTTAATGCAGATGTGTAAGTATAATTAATGTGGGCACTATACAATGCAGACATACCTTTCCAAATTTTCTATACATTCAAAGGTTATCCGCTACTTGAAGATACTTAATTTCTCATTGATGCCATTTCATTTGCAACATTTTCTTTGCATTTCCTTTTATCTGAGGCTTTCCTATATCACCATGCTGGTTTTCCCTTCAGGATACTTGGCAATGCTTCAGCATCATATTAGGAAATACTTCCCTTGTGTAATGAGGCATCTGTTGTGACAAGACCTAGTACTAATGCTCACCAGTGTCTTACTTTCTCTGTTTGATTTATTCATGCATGTATTTATTTGTATTGAAAATGCTTAGAACTAGATCTGCAGTGACAGCCATTTTCTGTGATGGCTCTAGGATTTCTTATCCATTTTTCTTCTTTTGTTGTTCATTCATTAAGTCATGTCCAACTCTTTGTGACCCCATGAACCATATCGCGCCAGACCTTCCTGTCCTTCACTGCCTCCCTGAGTTTGCTCAGTTTCATGCTCATTGCTTCAGTGATGCTATCTAACCATCTTATCCTCTGCCGTCCCCTTCTCGTTTTGCCTTCAATCTTTCCCAGCATCAGGGTCTTTTCCAAAGAGTCCTCTCTTCACATTAGGTGACCATAGTATCTGAGCTTGAGCTTCATTATCATCCTTTCAATGAGCAGTTTTTGTCTTCTTTGGAGCCTTCCAAATCAGGGTCTGGACTTTGTCTAGCAATACACTTTAGGCATTTAGGGTAGATAAAAGTAGTACTCCTTCTCACATTGCATACATTTGCTAGGATAAAATATGGGTGGCTGTTAAATAGACTTAGACAAATTTATGTGAGGGGTAAAATTATTGAAGGCTGCTAGTCATAAGAATAATATTTTACTGATTGTGGGCTGCTGATGGGCAACCGGAAAAGCATCTTCGGTTTATCTAGCCAGACTGTTCTCGTGTTCTTATCAAAAGTGTGTTTACAGTTAAATTAAAGTTGGATGGTGTTTAACCTGATAATACTTTGTCTTCATATATTCATCACTTATATTTTTCATTTATATAACCTAATAGGATCATGGCTTCTGAAAGTTGCTTAGGAACCAGTTTTTGGTATACAGTGGGGCAAAAAAGTATTTAGTCAGCCACCAATTGTCCAAGTTCTCCCACTTAAAAAGATGAGAGAGGCCTGTAATTTTCATCATAGGTATACCTCAACTATGAGAGACAAAATGGGGAAAAAAATCCAGAAAATCACATTGTCTGATTTTTAAAGAATTTATTTGCAAATCATGGTGGAAAATAAGTATTTGGTCAATATCAAAAGTTCATCTCAATACTTTGTTATATATCCTTTGCTGGCAATGACAGAGGTCAAACGTTTTATGTAAGTCTTCACAAGGTTTTCACACACTGTTGCTGGTATTTTGGCCCATTCCTCCATGCAGATCTCCTCTAGAGCAGTGATGTTTTGGGGCTGTCGCTGGGCAACACGGACTTTCAACTCCCTCCAAAGGTTTTCCATGGGGTTGAGATCTGGAGACTGGCTAGGCCACTCCAGGACCTTGAAATGCTTCTTACGAAGCCACTCCTTCATTGCCTGGGCGGTGTGTTTGGGATCATTGTCATGCTGAAAGACCCAGCCACGTTTCATCTTCAATGCCCTTGCTGATGGAAGGAGGTGTTCACGCAAAATCTCACGATACACAGCCCCATTCATTCTTTCCTTTACACGGATCAGTCGTCCTGGTCCCTTTGCAGAAAAACAGCCCCAAAGCATGATGTTTCCACCCCCATGCTTCACAGTAGGTATGGTGTTCTTTGGATGCAACTCAGCATTCTCTCTCCTCCAAACACAACGAGTTGAGTTTAGACCAAAACGTTCTACTTTGGTTTCATCTGACCATATGACATTCTCCCAATCCTCTTCTGGATCATCCAAATGCTCTCTAGCAAACTTCAGACGGGCCCAGACATGTACTGGCTTAAGCAGGGGGACACATCTGGCACTGCAGGATTTGAGTCCCTGGCAGCATAGTGTATTACTGATGGTAGCCTTTGTTACTTTGGTCCCAGCTCTCTGCAGGTCATTCACTAGGTCCCCCCGTGTGGTTCTGGGATTTTTGCTCACCATTCTTGTGATCAATTTGACCCCACGGGGTGAGATCTTGCATGGAGCCCCAGATCAAGGGAGATTATCAGTGGTCTTGTATGTCTTCCATTTTCTAATTATTGCTCCCACAGTTGATTTCTTCACACCAAGCTGCTTGCCTATTGCAGATTCAGTCTTCCCAGCCTGGTGCAGGTCTACAATTTTGTTTCTGGTGTCCTTCAACAGCTCTTTGGTCTTGGCCATAGTGGAGTTTGGAGTGTGACTGTTTGAGGTTGTGGACAGGTGTCTTTTATACTGATAACAAGGTCAAACAGGGGCCATTACTACAGGTAACGAGTGGAGGACAGAGGAGCCTCTTAAAGAAGTAGTTACAGGTCTGTGGGAGCCAGACATCTTGCTTGTTTGTAGGTGACCAAATACTTATTTTCCACCATGATTTGCAAATAAATTCTTTAAAAATCAGACAATGTGATTTTCTGGATTTTTTTCCCCATTTTGTCTCTCATAGTTGAGGTATACCTATGATGAAAATTACAGGCCTCTCTCATCTTTTTAAGTGGGAGAACTTGGACAATTGGTGGCTGACTAAATACTTTTTTGCCCCACTGTAGCTATCCCTTCCCTGTACCACATCTTCATCCTGTTGTCCGTCTCTTTTTTTTTTTTTGCTGGAAGAAGGGAAGGTAATGTATGTGTGGGCATGCCTCGATGTTTCTCTGTGAAAGTGATTTGAGTTTGTTTAAGGAAAAGATTGGCCTATGCAGATGGGAAATCAATTTTATAAATGGGCTAGTTTATTTTACAGGCAGCTACATTTCAATATATATCTTTTTGTCCTGGTCTTGCTTTTTTGTGGGGTGGGGGAATGTGACTTTTGGAAAAAGTGTTGTTGTTGTTGTTATACACAACAATGTGAAACCACAGCTGCCAGTCCCTTAGCTGGTGTTGGCCTTCATTCACATCAGGTTCTTCCCAAGAACCTAGAATGTCGCAATGTATCAGTGTAGTATATGTGCGGATCCAAGCAACAGGGCCTTTTGTAATTGACAGATGGAAATTTTGTCAATGCGCAGATTTTCTAAGTGCCGTCCAGGATTTTTTCATATGAATAGGATTGGATCAATAGAACTGAATTTGGTCTGAATAGAATTTTGATAGAATAAAATTATTATTATTGTTGGTCACACAGTCAGCCAGATGTTTAGACTGTCTTTGGCATTTTTATCCACCTATTAAGTCCTTCCCAAGGACCTGGGATAGGCAGATGTTATTATTATGGTTGGTTGCACAGTCAGCCAGATGTTTAGACTGGATTTGGCATTTTTATCCACCTATCGAGCCCTTCCCAAGGACTTGGGACAGACAGATGTGGTTGCTTGATGGTGTTAAAGGTATCGTCGCAGGATGTAAGCTGTTCCAAGTAAAGCTGCCTCTTGCAATTGACTGATGGTGATTTTGTCAATGTTGATGGTCTTCAAGTGGTACTCCAGATGTTTTGGAATTGCACTGAAGGCACCTATTACTACTGATACTATCTTTGCTTTCTTTTGCCACAGTTCTATTTCTATTTGCAGGTCTTTGTATCTTGTGATTTTCTCCAGTTCTTTCTCTTCTATTCTGCTATCTCCAGAATATCTCCAGTCTTCCTTCCTTCCTTCCTTCCTTCCTTCCTTCCTTCCTTCCTTCCTTCCTTCCTTCCTTCCTTCCTTCCTTCCTTCCTTCCTTCCTCCTCCTCCTCCTCCTCCTCCTCCTCCTCCTCCTCATCTTTCTTTCTTTCTTTCTTTTTTTCTTTCTTTCTTTTTTTCTTTCTTTCTTTTTCTTTCTTTCTTTTTCTTTCTTTCTTTCTCTCTCTCTCTCTCTCTCTCTCTCTTTCTCCTTCCTTCCTTCCTTCCTTCCTTCCTTCCTTCCTTCCTTCCTTCCTTCCTTCCTTATCTATCTATCTATCTATCTATCTATCTATCTATCTATCTAAAAAACTCAAGGCAGCAAACATACCTAAGACTCCCGCCTCCTATTTTCTTCACAACAACCACCTTGTGAGGTAGATTGGGCCGAGAGTGAGTGACTGGCCCAAAGCTGGCTTTCATGCCCAAGGGAGGACTAGAACTTATCATCTCCTGGTTCCTAGGCCAGCACTATAACCACTACACCAAACTGGCATGCACATACATATGTGCATATCACATGCACATATTTACTTTGTGGGCAGAAATTTTGGAATTGGCAGTCTGAGGTTGACAAACTGGGGAAAAGCAGGCATTGCATAGAGTTTTTATCTAGGATTATTATTTCTTCAGTCTATTTTTTTTTCTTTTGAGGAGAAGGGAATCTTAAATTAAGGTTGTTTTTCTTTTAAGTCGCTAACATAAATATGTATATGAGTGTTCAAATGTTTGTATCTAGATCAGCATTTCCTATAATCTGCATTCACATATGCTTAGTCATGGCTTGCTTTATCATGTTTTTGATAAATCACAATTGACTTAATTCACAACTTGTGTCCAACCATGGACCATGGCCCCCATGGTCTATAAGCCAAAATGTTCATATAACATTGATTTATTATTTATTTACACAATTTATATAGCTATCCATCTCAACCCTCTAGGCAGCTTAGAATTCAAAAATCACAAAATATCATAAAAATTATATTACCACAAGGCCCTTAAAAGATATCTCACCATCATAATCCTGCATGTGCAAGGCTCAACTATCAAGCTGGCCCCAACATCCTTAAAACAGCAGTGTCTTCAAGGCTTTCCAGAAGGCCGACAGGGTCAGGGCCATCCAGATCTCAGAGGAATGGTGCTCCATAGAGCAGCCACTGCGACAGACAAGACCCACTTCCTGGGTGTCACTAGATGGCATGGTTTCATGGAAGCAACCTGAAGCATACCCACCTGGTCAGTTCTGGTGGGAAAGATACAGTTGGGGTCAGGTGGTCTTGCAAATAAACTGGTTGTCCAAGTTATTCTTCAAGGTTGTCCAGATCAGGAAGCAGACTCCACAAGAAGACTAGAACTAAGCTTTACTGAGATAGGCTATAGTAATAGATTCTTGCAAAACTGATTGTGGCTTTTCCCCCCTCAGTTACAGTTGAGCTTTAAAAGCCTGGACAAATTAATGGAATAACACTTCTTTTGTCTTCAGGTCAGGTTGCCTTGTTATTTTTGGATGCTTTGGTTATTTTTGTTAGCATGGTAACAGTGATGCTGTTCATGAGATGTTTTTGAAATTAAAGCCTTTTATGACTGCAACACTTTGGTAAAGGCAAAGCCCAGATTGGATCACAGTCTATGCCCCTTTAGGTTCCAGTCACGGTATTACGTAATATTCTTTGTTTCATTTTTAAAAATGATCTTGCATTATTTTATATAGCGATATCTGTGTGTGTGTGTTGTGTAAAATAAAGCATATTAATTTAAACTAATCTCCCTCTCTCTAAGAAAAATAAAAAGATGTTGGAACAGAGACGCCAACCCTGCTGGGTCTTAACCAGCTGGGCTGATATCACAGAAGATAGGCAGTCCCTCAAGTAACCAGACCCTGTGTCATGTACGGCTTTATTGCTTATAATAGCTCTTATCATTATTAGGATTTTTTGTCAGTCATAGGGTTCTTAAAGTATTAAATACTTCAAGAAATATTTATTTTGTATATTTTTAATCTCACTGTGGAGAATGGTTCTGCTCTAGTTACCTCTTGCGAACAGCATATCCCTCATCCACTATTTTGTAACTATAAATGATACAAATCTAGCGGGTGTAATTCTGACCCTTCTGCTTGGCCACTTACAATGGATTTTTTCAGTTTCTGTAGCCTGAAGACACAACAAGACTAGATCTACCATATATATACTTTAGTTTTTCCTCCTTATCCAATAAGAATGGCCAAGAAAATCAGGCTGAGAGGATAAAGTAATAGTGAATTACTTTATTTTTTCAAAGAGATAGTGGCAAGATCTATTTTACTTTAGCTTTGGTTCTAATTATGGAATTGACCTTTTAATGCCTGGAAGAAGAAAAGGGATTGTAATCATTTAGTTCTGTTGACCAGGAAATCTAATGCACATTAGATCCCTTTCAATAAACAAAAAGCTGCAATGTTGAGAATTATTGGATTTTTAATTATATTAATTTTGCTTTTGCAGGGCTGAGGAGAATTCTTAGATCAGGTTTTAAATAACATATGCGTGCAAGGAGAACTAAAACTTGTTAAGAGTACTCAATTTTTTCTTAACTGTGTTATGTACAGTCAATCATGAACATGATAAAAGCTGCATAACAAGTTCAGAATTGTTGTCAGATATCAACCCTGCTCAGTTACTTCTTTTCCATCTAGAGAGGCATTTGGGCCTTTTAAATGTATGCTTGAAAGGGGCAGACAGATTCAAAACACCTGCTTACCCAGAAAATCTTGGATATGAGGTAATTGAAACATTTCAAGCTTAGCCACTGATCGTAATTATGTTGAATAAGTGAGGCCAAGTAGCCTCATAGGATTTTGCAGGGGGGAAGATGGGGCCTGCCCAGGAGTTTCCATTGATTTGCTATCCATTTATTTCAAAAGACAAATGCTACTAAATATTGCAGAAATGTCTAATTATGGAATGTTGAACTTTGGGAATTTGTCTGTCTAAAATAATGGTAAGAAAGAGACATACTGCTCAGCTTCAAGGAATACATCAGTAATGTTGATCCACCACCAAATCCATAATTAGACTAGTTTTCAGCAATGGACAAATTAATCAGAGAGGTTCAGCTTAAATCAACATAAATAGTACAGCTCTGTCCATGAAAAGAGGATATAATTTTACTAATCCCTTTCCATTTTCCATCCACCGTCACAAGTTCAATCTTGTCATCAGGTTCTTAGCTATATATTACACACTTACACAGGGAAGCTAAAATAGAATGCTGCATGTAGACTTGACAGAAGAAAGCAGCTATTAAAAACTGAAATAGCTGTTGTATTGAGGCTACAGCAATTATACTAAATTATCTTCCAACCATCCTTCCTGAAACAATGTGATTGTTTTTTCTTGCTTCAAGAACTAACTGTAGTTGGCTTATGAACAATGACACACACAGCCCTCCAAAATATCTATCTGAATTCCTTTGATTTGTACTTACAGTTAGCCTTGCATAGGTCAACAATAATCAGTGTCTCTCTGTCCACAGAAAGGACCTCCAAAAGGGTCTGACCGAGTGAAGAAAGGTGGGTCCTACATGTGCCATAAGGTAATGCTTTTCTTAAACATTTGTCTGATGTTAGTATGTGCAGGTCCTTATTTGGGTATCCAGTAAAAGCTTATAAAAAATGTGAATATTTGAAATCATAAGCCTATTGGAAGTGGTACTTCTAGATGAATAGACTGAAATCACTTGATGAACAAGTAAGCTCTAGTTTAAGTTGGTGTTTATTTGAGCTAAGATAAAACACCAATTGTCTTCTAATTTTAGCTTGATGGCAATTTAGCTGTCCCACTTTAACCTCCTTAAGACAGCAATGAGCTTGACAATCTTCTTTTTCCTCCAGCAGTCAACCTATATAACTGCCAGCTTCTGGGTTTAGAGTTTTTAAAGAATATCAGAGTGTATTTTTGAGGCAAAGGAAAACTGTTACGGCCATCGCAAGTACAACAAAAATTGGACCACAAAGTAATCTTCAGCAGGAAGCTATAGAGATGCAGCTTGAGAAGTGCTCCTCATTCTTCATCTACTTTTTGTCTCCAAGGTTTTCCACTACTCAACCCAGTGGTCCCTGCCTTAGGTCACGGCTAACAGTATGTTGAAATCCATTTCACCTAAGAGGAAATGAAGAAGCCAAGCTCTGCATTTTTTGCTGCCACTTGTTACTGCTTATTTAACACTATTCTTCTCCTTCAATTTTGCCCGTGAGTTTCTATGGCTGAGGATGAATTTGGCTGTTCTCACCCCTATTATGATTAGCTACAAACATTTTAGAATAATAGTATCTCGGGCAAACCCATATAGATTTTTTTTTAAGAGCTGAACCAGCTATGTTTAATGGAAAAAAATGCCTCTTAGTAGGGACACAGAAATCAAGGCCCGAAAGCTGGACACACACTCCCAAATCATGTCTGCAGCCACAAGGCCTCTCCAAATGTTGGCTTGCTTCCTTGTTTGTTTTATTAGATTTAGAAGGATGTCCAAATCTAAAATGACTTTGGGCAACTTACAAAGTTGAAAAGAGAAATAAGCAAATGAGAGCACGCGAGAGAGAATATATATGCCAGATAAAAGTAACCCCCCAAACCAGCAAAAAACTCCAAACTATAGAAAACCCATAAGGGGCTTATCAAACAGCCTAATTCCAGACCTGGAAATAAAGCCATGTTTTTAAAGCCTTCTGGGACTCTTGTAGGGTGGGAGGCAGATGAATTTCCAGGCAAGGCATTTAACTGTTTAACTGAGTGGACTTGGGGCATCTCACATCCTATTGGGCAGGCGGTCCCTCCAATAACTAGGCCCTTTGTCATGAAGGGCTTATAGATGACAATCAGCAACTGTAGATTCCAGATGGTCTACAAGGGCAGCCCCATGTAGAACATGTTGCAGTAGTCCAGTTGTGACGTGATGAGGGCATGAGTGACTGTCTGAAGGGTCCCCCAATCCAGGAAGGGGCACAACTGGAGCACAAGATGAACTGTGCAAATACCCTCCTGGCCACAGCTACCATCTGCCCTTGAGCAGTTCCTGCCCAATTGTAATTTTTAAAGTGACAGAAGGGAAAATGAATTAAAAACATGAAGGGTAATCATTTTAACTGCATTTAATTACATTAAAATTAAATCATTTTTGATTAAAATGATGCATGTCTTTAAATTAAAATATAATTCAAATTAAATTTAGTTCAGTTGATGCCCTTTTCTTTGTCTTGCTCATGTCTTGGACTGCAGGCCCCCACGCCCCCCTCAAAGGCCAAGCACATCTCCCATGGTGCACAAAAGGGAAAGAATTGCACTGAAGCCATTTCCTCTTATAGTGTATTTATCAGCATATGGAAAGTCGTGAAAGCTCTGCTTAAAAAGAGAACCTCTGGACAATTGGAGATAAATCCATTTTAAAAATGTTTACTCTTAGCAGTCAGAAACCGATTTGAAATAGTTCCTAAGCAAATGTTATAAATGAAAATGTATTCATGTCCCTATGTACCCATTTGGCTAATTCCCAGTGCAATAAATGCAAATGTTTTTGAATAATCCTGTGCAAAACAAAATGATGTTCCCTGTTTCATTTATTCTAATTAAAAATAATGTACTTTCTCCTTTAGTGCTTTAAAAATCCTATTTCATGAGCATTCTAAAATCTTTCTGAGTAACAGAGCCACCATTTTCTACTCCGTAATCAAGTATTCTAACCTCTTCTGCTTGATCTTATTTGGAGGTGAAATTAAAGTCACACATTAATTAGTAGATTTGATTAAATTAACAACAGGATATGGCCCATTTTTAGTCGACTGTACGCAGAGTAAGTTTTCTTTATTAAGGTTGCTAAAAGTCCCTGATAGTTTCAGGTCTTGAAAGTATAGTTAAATAGTACAGAATCTTTATGAAAAATTATTTGTCCCCAGTCTCTGTCCATTTTGAGTGTATAGGCATAATTAAGCTAAATATAAATCAGAGATAGCCAAGACTTCTTAACTTGCATTACAGTTATGTGAAGCACTTTTCCTCAAATATAAAAAGGAAAATCCAAGTGAATCTTTTCCCTCTATTTTTTAGAGTTGTATTAAGCTCCTGCAACTTGTATTTTTTTTTTTTTTTTGCTGTACTACGTTATCCGAAAAGCACAAATGCATAAGTTCTGCGTTACATTTTTTTTTAAAAAAATGTTGGATTTTGATCATATTCTAATTGCTTTTGTATGACACCAATAGAACAGGTAATAAGAGATAAAGTAACACTACTAGATCCAGAGTTATTAACTGCTGGCTTATTCTTGTTATTTTGCCTGCCAACAAATGCTTAGTGTGAAAATAGATCCACAGTCAGGCAAACTGTGACAATGTGTTATTTCAGGAAACATTTACACTAACAAAATCATTTTATGCAACTATATAAATATACATATTTCATGTTTGTATAGAAATGTTCTGCTTGGGAGAAGCAGCCATTGTACAAACACAATACTCCTTTTTCTCCAAACTTTCCTATGTTTTTGCCAATCCCAAATGTGCTACCATTGAAATTCTCCCTTGAAAAAGAAATCCAAATGTATGATATGCAAAATTATATATTTTAAGATATCATTTTCTTTATGTTTACATGACACAAGGCCTACTAAATTATTTTATTGGGACATATATCAGGTATAAACATAGGTTTACTTTGTCAGTCAGTGTGATGATTACACTTATGAAAGATACAAATATTACACAGAAGAACATATATAATGATCTTGTTTTTTGCTGATTGTGTCCATTATTTACAACTGTGGAGAAAAAATGAACATACCATTTGTAAAAGTAATTAACAACAACAAAAAAATGGTTTGTTGTCCATTACTGGCAAATTTCTGACAAGCTATATCAGATATCCTTTAAAAAAGGAAAATATTTATATATTTATATTTCAGATTTGGTCCTTGATATTTTTCTTGATATCCTTGAAAAAAACTTGAATTGTGCAAGACAGTATACTATATAAAACTTCAGTTTAAATTATGAAATTTTTTAAAAAAGTGTATTCAGTGTAGGATAAATCAGCCCTTTTTAGATTAAGCTAGAATCCAGGCATATGACCCTGATAAAAATTATATGGGATTTCAGTGTGTAGAAGAGTAAGTAGTAAGTAAGAAGAGTTTATCTTTTCACTTTAACTAAAATGAATGCATGATTGAAATGAATGAATTGGCCTTTGTCCCACTAAACTTTATGTCCCCAGAAAACCATTCAGGTCAGAGGTTTTTTTACATTGCAAATGGGCATTTTTTTCTTTCTTTTTCTTTTTCCAGAACAAATTCCTGGCAAAATATATCTGAAAATGTACAGCTAGTACCTATAAAAAGCAGCTGTCTGGAGAAGTAATGGCTCCATGTTTTACTTCTGATTTGTTTCTCACATTGTTTGTGCTTTTGCCCTTTGCAAAGATCCAGTACTGGGCATTTCTGCAATATGGAACAAAAATCTTTACTTTCCCCACTCTATGTCATATCCTACACATATCCTCCACAAACCATTAACTTTTCAGAACACAGGTGGAGGGCCATAGCAGTAAAGATGGGAAATACTGGATATTGTGCTTTCCATGAGCAGAACTTTCTACAAGTGCAAAACCACAACTGGATATTCTAAAACTGGAGATATCAACCTAGGCTCCACCAGAAGTTTTAGACCCCATCTTCGGTTGATTCCAACCAGCATAACTAATGACAAAGCATTGTGAGAGTTAAAGTCCAAAACATCTGCAGAGCATGAGTGTTTTGAGATACTAGGCCATTGCAAGACTGTGGACTAAAAGCCTCTCTCAATTATCATATTAAAGACAGAGTTGGCTTCTCTTTTTTTAAAAAAAAGATATATGAGGGATAGTCAATGCAGAAATAAGTGCCTAAAACAATAACCCCAGGATCATGATTAACTTGGTGATTGGGGGTCCTATGTATGGATAAAGAATGCATTTCTATCATTTTTCCATCTCTCAATGTATCACCACGACTACTCCCTGTCTGGCATAGATACTGTCACACTCTACTGTGACAAGACACTGAAATCACTATGGCAACAAAGATCTCCTTATTTGCCTACAGCTGCAATTCTCAAATGATAAAGTGGTTTCTTTCTCAAGGAAACTGAAGTGGTTGCTGGGAGGGCATTAGCAATCATGGAATAAAATTAAAGAGGCATTAAAAATTAGAGGAGGAAGTTAAAAGAAATGAACCTGTATCTTCCAATTAGTAGGAATCAAATCATCTTAGGCTGCCATGTGTTTTATCATGATGGGAAGCACCATTCTGGGGACCCTTTCCTATTCTGTGTAGTCTAGCTAAAAAATGTCTCCCTTGGATGACTAATAGTCCTTCTGGTAGTTATCGTATTGCCATCCTGGCAAAGTTGCTATGATATGTTTCATCTATGGGAACACTTGTGGTAATCTACTCATTCTCCTTCCTAGTCCTATTGCTATAGATATCGATGTGCAGCCCGAAGCCAAAATACGCCTGACAGCTCAGCTTCCAATCTGGGGTTCCGCTGCGCTGCTGACAGTCTACCAGACTACTTAAAGTGACAAATCTTGACAGCTTTGGAGGATGGAGAGATCGCACCAGGCATTGCAGAAGAGGATGCAGCTCAAAGATTCCACCTTTGTCTTGCCAAAACAGAAGAAACTGGAAATTCTAAATATTTCAGCTAGCAGCTTGTGTTTTCTTTGATCACTGGTTCTTAAAGAACCTGGGTTGCATTTCCATTTAGTTCACATAACCTGAAATACATTGATTATTGAATTGCTTTAAATTTAAATTAAGAACTAAATCATATCAGTCATTGTTTTGCTTTTTAATAAGACGTTTTAGTCAATTCATTCAAATTATAGATTGATTTACAGACTTAATTAAGTATAATATATTTCTTTAATTTAAAAAAGTGGATCTAATTAAGATAGAATAGCATACAGTAGTTACAGGGAGAAAAAGTCACAGAGGTCATTCTGATCCAAAGAAATTTCAAGGCTGTTTGTAATCATATTTGCAACATATTTATGCTGCAACTGTCTTACCTTCTTGTTCCATTGGTTTCAGTGGGTCTTAAATTCAATTCATATTTTTCAGGATCAATAATTTTAAAAACAAACCATTATTCTGTTTTCTGAAATTTACTGTATGTATGATTTATTGTTGCTTTTCATGAAGATTCTTATTTTTGATAAGTAACAATTTCCTCAGCAGCTATAGCAGAGAGAGTGCCTGACCCAAACCTTGACAAATACCTTCCTTAGGACCTCCATTTTCCCATCCTCACTACCTAAATTCTAGGGGACAGTTTTTCTTGCCCCCCCCCACTGAAAGTGTTCCACTGGGCAAATATTAAAGTTGCCACTACCTGTGTTCAATAGGCAGCTGGCCCCTTGGGCACCCGGAATCTGGATGGGGCAGAACAAGAACTCCCTCTTCACAAGGACAAGCTTTTAAATAGATGGTCCCAGTTTCCCCTTTTAATCAGGTTACCAGGCCCAAGCAGTATTGGAGTATGTGGGGCAAGTCTAACCCCACCCCCTACCCTACCAGGAATAAGACCAAATAAAATATTTTTATTTAACATAAAATAAGTCCTTGGGGAATAAGGTAGTTGCACCAAGTACTAGGAGGCTAGACCTGCATGTAAAAGCGAAGGAAGGAAGGAAGGAAGGAAGGAAGGAAGGAAGGAAGGAAGGAAGGAAGGAAGGAAGGAAGGAAGGAAGGAAGGAAGGAAGCAACCCTACTAAGGAGAACAGCACTGAAAAGAAATAATGCACCCTAATGTGCCTGCCTAGACTTTCTCTGCCATCTTGACCTGACTAGTTCCAGTTGTCCTAGAGTTTCAGAGCTCAGTCCCAGGCCCAATTAGGAAACATGCTGTTAAAGTCCTTGCTTTTCTGAGAACTTCCACTAACAACCTCTGGGGACAGGTAACTTCTAACTCCCTGCCCCTGAATCCCACCCTGCCTCTCATTGGAAGAAGACAGTGATTTTAGTGTTCTGTATGCAGCAGACCCCTCATTCCACTACAACATTTTTCACCAGCTGATCTAAGAAAAAATGTATTTTTTTCCCCCAAATGGCTCCTTCTAACTATACGATTCTGTATTTAAGGAGCCTGAGGGTTACAGATGGAAATAGCTGTCAATAACTTTTCAGGGAGATACTGTGAAAATCCTGAGATAAATCGTCTCTAAAATGCACATAGAGAAAATGTGAACAGAGATAGGCATCTCGGGTTATATTTGAATTACTTTTCCTACACACCCTTACTAGGGAAGTGTGCTGTTGACGTTAATAGGGCTTTCTTTTCAACAGGCCTTTGTAGGGCTGTGGGAGGTATCTAATAAAACTTTGCAATTCTTTGGCTAAGTGTGGTTACTCAAAGAAAGGGGTGTGTGAAGCACTGGGGTGACAAAATGAAGCGAGCAAATAGTAAATAATGTGATGCAGTCCAAGTCCTGGCTTATTGTTTTCAGAACTTTCAGCAAATGCTACTTTCAAACTGTTCTCCACTTCCATGAGTACTAAGAACACAAGCTAGAAATGTGTAGACAACCAAGGAGCCATAAGGAGCCTTTCCACAAGGAAAGACATCTATACAATTCGTTCATCAGATAGAACTTTTGAACTTCACTTTTTAGAGAGTTCTCTCCATTTACCTACAATTTATGTTTTTCAGAGTGTAGCATTTTTCTCTCTCCAGTCACTGACCTATTTGGTTAATTTCCACACCATAAAACAAAATGAAAGGTATTTTTGGGTGGGGGAAAATAAACACTAACTGTGGAAAGTGCTAATATTGTGAGTTGAGCAGGTGTATTCATCTCATAGCTCTAGATAATTGAGTTCACGTAATACTTGAAACACTGAAAGGAAAATTGTGCTCAAAGTACGTGAGGGGGTTCTTTTGAGAAATGATACACATCAACAACAACAGACAGTTATCTTCCCTGTGTTTCCAGGGAGGCTTTTATTTTATAAAAATTAACAAACTATTTGTTTTTCTAACTTCTACCTTACAACCTGAGAGCCAGTTTGGTGTACAAGTAGTCCTTGGGTTATGATAGCAATTGGGACCAGAATTTCCATCGCTAAGTGATGTCATAAAGCACAATGTCATGTGATTGCATCACTTAGCAATAGCAATCCCAGTTGCTGTTGTAATTGGCAGGAGTCCTAGACAAACAGCCGGAGGGTGAGAGCTATGGATGGGGGGTAGGTAACACAAATAGGCACTAGGGAGTGTGGGTGAGTGCTGCAGGTGGGTGCTAGGGAGCATGGGAAGGTGGCAGGGGGTGAGTGCCACAGCCAGGGAACATGAGTGGGTGTCATGGGGCAGCAGCAGCAGGACAGTTATGAGGGCCAACCCAATTTTGATCATGTGACTGCAGTGGCGCTGTGATGGCCAGAACTTTGAGGACCGGTCATAAGTCCATTTTTTTCATTGCGGTCATAATTTTGAACAGTTGCTGAACAAATGGACATAACCCAAGGACTACCTGTAGTGGTTAAGGCACCAGGCTAGAAACTGGGAGACCATGGATTCTGGGGGATTAATGGCAGATTGAGCACAGCTCAGTTTTTGCGAAACTAACAACTGCGGTGTAAATAGGAGCCAACAAAAGGTCTGGCTCTTTGGAATCATCTCCAGACCAAGGGGATGTCTAGATCACCCACAAGGACTCCTTACAGAGGCCCCCAGTGAAGAGATTGCAATTTAGTAATCCTCAGTGGGTTGAGCACTCAGAGTCATGGGAAAACATCAAGCCCAAGCTGCAGTTCAGAGCCTTTAGAAGGACACTAGATTTGCTTTCATTTCCCCTGGGAATGTTTTAGCTCTGAAAATAAACAAAAGATAAGACTGGGCTTTGAAGTTAACTAGAGGGAAGCAGAGAGCAATTAAAGGAAAAGATACTTCCTAACATAATGGAGGAACATTGTTTTACTATAGAAGAATTTAAATCAGTTTGGGAACAATGTATCCAGGATTTATTTCTGAAATTGGATCTAATAGAGGTTATAAAAGAAGAAAATATCTCATTGGATAAAACGAAGCTAAAGATGATTTGAATAAGGATTTTAAAATTGACTTTAAAGAACTGTTGGGATATAAAAGAGATATGCAAGACATGGGGGGAAAGTTGCTGTGGATGCTGTGGATCTGAAAATGGATTTAAAACTTGGATTATAAGAGTGACATGGAGAAAGAAGTTGTAATGAAGATACAGACTACGCTGGTTGATGTTTTAACAATGAAAGGAGATGTCCAGATTATAAATCAGAAGTGTGACTTGGAGAGTTACTTTATTCTCAATCTATAGAACTACTGAACCTCAGAAGTTGCTTCTGAAAACAGACAGGGACAGAATGATAAGAAATTACTATATGGTATTTTATTTGAAGAAGCGATGAAGATCAAGCATCTCAAAAAGAAGAAAAAGGAATTCAAAGTGGACAGTGGATAAGGATTAAAATGTATAAGTTTTGATTTTGGGTTGTTATTAATGGATTCTTCTCTTTGACCAGGATTGGATGATGACGTAAGGCCAGAGAGAAATAAAAGTAATGATAGAAGCCCAGATTACACCAGAAGATTGGATAGCTTATTTTAAAAATAAATTTGAGGATACTAGTATATCAAACCAACAGCTAATGGGTATTGATATATTAAAAACATCCCCAAAATGGCCCCCTGTAACTGTGGCAGAAGCTAAAAGAATAATTGCACAACAGACAGCTGGTAAAGCCCTGGGAGAGGACATGTTACCTCCAGAAATCTTGAAGGCATTTCCCGACTGGTGGGCCCCTATATTCGCCTCTTTGTTTACCTATATCAATGCCACTGGTCGATTACCTGTAGGTTGGAATAATAGTGTAGTAATCCCAATATATAAAAAGAGAGAGACTACAAATCCAGCTAATTTTCGACCTATAAGTCTTATTGACATAGGGTGCAAGCTATATACCAGATGATATAAAGATTTATATGAAAATACATTTTTATCTCCTATTTGTTAGAGAAAGTTAGGGGTTAGAAGGTAAAAGGGTAACCTATTGGAACTAGTTTAACACATATATGTTATTAGTATTGAAAGATTAATCTCCATAGGCATAAAAGATATGTTTTACTTGCTAGAGAAAGTTATAAGTCAGTTGAAAAATAGATTCAATTTGTTTAAGTTTAAAACATATAGGTTATTATTTCTGGTACTCTTAATACCTTTGTTGAATAAAACTGTTCAATGGAATTTTTTTATACTTAGCTTATTGTTTAGTGATGAGAAATGGGAAGACGAGTTTTTTTTTTTTTTGTAATATTAGTGGTGGTGATAAATTATTGTAAATGTTTATACTTGCTGGAGGGGAGTCACTTATATGTCTTTTTCTCTCTCATTCTCTTTCTTTTTCATTTGTATATCTTTGCTAATTCTGTATTGGCTTTTAACTATGTAAATCTGAAAGAGAGAGAGAGAGAGAGAGAGAGAGAAACCAACCAACCAACCAACCAACCGTGAGTTCTAGTCCCGCCTTAGATCCAAAGCCAGCTGGGTGACCTTGGGCCAGTCAATCTCTCAGCCTAGGAAGGAGATAATGGCAAACCACTTCTGAAATCTTGCCAAGAAAACTGCAGGGCCTTGTCCTGGCAGTTGCCAGGAGTCAAGACTGACTCAAAGGCGGGGAGGCCTTAACACTTATTACTAAACATGTGCTATATTATACTATACTTATACTAATGTCTCTGTGTATTTCTTATTCCTAAACAGTCTAGTCTTCTTTGTTGCTTGAGCTTATACCAGTGTCTTTAGCCGCCACTGGCTTCTGTTGCTGTCAGCTGCTGTTCTGAACTGCTGCCGAAGCTTTGCCTTGGTCATTTCTCGTCTGTGCTGGGGTGGGGAACGGAAGGGGCCTTACCAGCTGCTGGCTGGCTGTAGCTTCCCAGCATTTGTGCTGGGGTGGTGAAGCTGCTGGGCTCTGCTTCTCCGTTCAGCTTGTCTGCTGCAGTCCAAGGCTACTCCTCCATCACCATCCGCTGTCTGTTGAGTTAATGGCTGCTCCATTCCCACAGCTCCACATTCTTCCTCTCTGCTCTCCCACACAACACAAATCTTCCTCTGCGCACCCACACTCTGGTGCTCCCAGCATTTTCCTTTCACATTGGAAACCAGGTGTGGTGCAACGCTCTTCGGGCTGCCTTAAAGTCCCAGGGGAGAAAACAAAGGGAAGGAAAAGCTCATGCTGGCCACTGCAAGGCTTTCCTTCCATAAAGTAGTTTGAAAAACTGAAGCTTAAACTATTTATTTATTTTTCAAATTTGTATGCCGCCCATCTCCCCCAATGGGTGACTCTGGGCGGCTCACAATAATAATAAAAACTATGCTACCTGTTGGCAGATTCACATAGCCCAGTGTTGTCCAAACTTGGCCACTTTAAGATGAATGGACTTCAACTCCCAGAATTCCCCAGCCAGCCATGCTGGCTGGGGAATTCTGGAAGCTGAAGTCCACTCATCTTAAAGTGGCCAAGTTTGGACAACACTGACATAGCCATTCCTGAATGTGGATCCCTTCTGATGCTGGAATTTCTGTTTGCTGGAACACTTAAGAATGACCGTGAATGCATGTTTGTACTATTCCTCCAGTATGTTTTTGCAAAATTCCTACCGAATGCCCAAACTATTTAAAGTGTTCTAATTATCTGAATTAAACATCTGTCAGTAGTAACAAACTGGCACACTGCAGGCTTATTTAATTATGTAGTGAACTCTCTGTCTTTAATTCTTCAAAATGAAGTAGCCAATCTATTTCTTGTTCATTAATGTTTCCATACTATTTGTGAAAAATATGTACTCTAGCTACTTGGCCTTTGGATATAAAAATATTTTTTCAACTATTGACAGTGAGTTTGGGGAGGTGTTAAATGATAAAACTATGGTTCTGGTAAGGTTTTGTCATGGCCAGAATAAAAACTCTAGATCATATTGGCTTAACAATATATAGAAATCGTTATTTTTCAGGTGGCATACTGTACAACGTATCATCTGTTAATATGTTGCTTTAAACCATGGTTTCTTAACCACTCAATAATATAATACTAAGCTGAAACTAAACAAGCCGTAGTACAGTACTGAAACCAGTAAGCGAATTAAACTGATGAATAGCACTGGCTTGAAAGAGTGGAGTTATTCAGCAGCAAACTTTTGAATAGTTTGGGTCTTCCTTCTGGTTTGTAAAATGAAAATTAGAAAGCTAATGGTTGTGGAACAAGTGCAGTGAGAAAGTCATTGTGCTGTGTACACCAAAAAAAGCATAAAAATTAACAGGCAGAGATTTTGCCCCAAATATAAGGTAGATTAAAGTTTGTACATTACAACAATACTTTATTCTTGTGCTGAACCTTTTAGGCTCAACTCTGCCCCATTAGAATTTTTTTCTGTAATTCTTAACTGCTCGCTTAGCCATCTGTACCATCCAAAATGTTTGTCAGTCCATCTGGAAGTTGGTAAGTTAAAACATTCCCCTACAAAATCTGTATTAGTTTATGTCAGAAGTAATCAGGATTTTAATGGGGAATGTGTGAGTATTATGCTCTTTGAAACAGCAATGAGCTTTCAGGCTGACTGGTCATGGTCTAGTTTTCTTTGACCTGATGTTTCACCAACAGCTGTGGTTGCCATCTTCAGTTATTATTATAATTCAAATTGTTCAAATTTGTTTGCACTATGAAGTTATTGTCAAATGCTTTCCTGTTACTCCTACCTCATGATACTGCAGGAAAGAGGTTTTCTGGGAAAACATGTCCCTTTGCAGTTTCTCAATTATTTAGACTGTTCATCTGTATATCTGAGACTTGCTTAAATTAATAGCTCTTCTTCAATTGATACCCTCATCGTTTACTAAGCTACATATGAAATATGAGAAAACACGTGTACAGCCAATGCTTGCATATACTGTGTATGCAAGCTAATGTCTGACTGAAAAGACCAATCCCCCCACTTTACAGTTAAGAATTTATATAGGTTTCAGGAAGTGAACTTAGGACATAGTATTGGTAGCATAGCATTTCTGCAGGTTTTAAAACCTTTCGTCACCACTGAAAGACCAGAAAGACTATTTTGGGGAAAAATCCTCCTGGACAAAATCTGTGTGGTCGCTAAGAGTCGGCAATGACTTGATGGCATATAATCATCATCATTTAGAAGTGTTCATATAGTTTCCCTTCAAGTTCAAGTCTGCACCTGGGATATATAGATTTGAACAGCAATTAATTGAACATATCCATTAAGATCTCTGCTGTACCAACATAATACAATTGTAGTGGAGATGGTACCCCTGTATGAAAATAATTGAATGGCATAGCACCGGAAGGGCCCATGCCTTTGTTCAAATCTGGGATTCATTTGCTTCGATCCATCCATCCAGCAAAAAACAGCCGACCACTTTCCTACACAATTATGTTCCACTGTTAAACTGCTCTCAGCACTGAGAATTTTTTTTTTCCTGATGTACAACTTACTTAATTCTGCTTTCCTGTAACTTAAGGCTATTATTCTCTTTGCTCCTAGCTGGCATGGTACAAAACCAATTGTGACCTTCTATGTAGCAATCTCTCAGGTACTTGAAGAGTAACATCATAGATTTGCTGCTGCTGCTGCTCCTCTTCTGTAGGACTTAGTTTTCAGCCTCTCTCTGAACTGGTTCCATTTTATGTGAATCCTCCTTTCAACTGACCAGAATTGGACAGTATTGGAGAATGAGGTCTGTCTAGTGCAATAGAATTACTACTTTCTGTGATTTGAAAATGATAGTTCTTTGATTCAACATCAGATAGCAGCCATATCACATTGCTCACTCGTATTCAGCCTGCAGTGTTCACATTACTAGCTGATCAATATCTATACAACAGTAGTTACTGCATACTTCTCACATACATTATGAACCATCAAGAATGAATACTGGCTACAGTATCAGCATAGGCCTAACTCAGTCTGAATCAAATCTCTAGATTAGAGGGAGGCTAGTAGGCTTACTGGAATTTTGAAATATTATGGGTATTATAACAAAACAGCTACAAAGGTGCTATATCCAGAATTGTTTCACTGGATTTTAGCACAGCATCATACTAAAATTTCAGATTAAATTATTTGTAAACATTTGAATAAGAAATTCAGTTGACATTTGCAGGCAGCTGAAAATACTGGCTTCCTGGTGATTTTGCTATTTAATATTCCATCCGTATGTGACAAAACAAAATGTTCCTTTCAAGTTCCTAACATATGATTGAATAAATCTCTTCAATGGGGCTGAAGTTTCAAATATGTTCAACAATTCTGAATACGTTGCTTTCCAGTCCAACAACTCATCTGTAAATCTCAACACAGGCAGTCTTGTGATGGCACACCTGACCATTGCAACTGCATTAGTAGCATATGGTAAATATTACATCCTGATACGCCTTAATGATGTTGTTGACTTTGGCCATAAAATATCTTCAGGATGATAAATTAGTTGCTGGTCTCTTGCATAAATTTATATTTAATCAACCTAAATTGTAAGTAAACTAAGTTGGTTTCTAAAATCAGAGTCTTGGAGTTCCTAGTAGCATTTTATTGATTAAGGGGTAGAGGTAGGATTCACAAAACATATGATGCCAATTTAACTTCTATTTATTTAGTAAATAGCATAATACACAATTGACTGGGTCCTCACATTGCAGTAAGCCATCACCCATTGTTTTAAAAACGTAATAGTTGAAATTCCCAGACAAACTCAAACCAAACTGAACCCCCCCCCAACAAAATTTATGTGTGAATCCAGCCAATATGTGGTGTGAATGGATTGAACTCAACAGCAAAAATTATTAATTCTCATCATTTGACTCAGTTCAGGATAGGGAAAAGCAGCAGGTAGGTAACTCCCAATGTTTAACAACAGCAATAATAAAGTTTTCTAACATTTTAGTTAGGTTATTACAATGAGAAAAAACTCAGGGGACCTGGATTGTGAAAAACCTGTCAACTCAGTTGAGTTCTGCTACTGCAAACAAATTTCTAGGCTCCAAATATATTCATACATGCCTTACTCTAACAGTATATCTTTTGCATCTTGGTTTTGGTTGGCGGATTTTAGGATTGGGCTACAAAAACAACGTGACCAAAAACCATGAAGTTAGGCTTTCACTGTTCTAGAAGACACTCGCCTCATTTTATACAGAGAACTAAAAAGTTCTCCTTGTCAGATATAAGCAACTATTCAATCAATTACTATGTGCTGCTGTTGTTTTGCCCAAGGGCCATAAACATACATTCTGGAATCAGGAAACAAAAGTCAGGAAACCATCATGGACATAACAATGGCTAAATTTGCCCTGGGGGTTGATGCTGGAAGCATGGCAGAACGAGCATCTAACCCACAGGTGGAAAAAGTCTCCGACTCAGATGTGAAACTTTGTGTATCTTACCAGCTACTGCTCTGGTCATAATTTTTGCCTCCTTGGCCCAACAGCGTATATAAGAAATTAAAGACACATTTTCATCCATGCAGCACTCCAGTGTCTCACAAGACAGTCTCACTTTGCAATTCAAGCTTTCAACCTAAGAAAGAACATTGGTAAAAATAAAAACAGATGTCCACATTGACTCAAAGCAATTTTGGCAGTAGTCTATATTTCTGACTACTATATATATTTCTGTCCACAAATGCATATGTGTGCATGTGCAAACATTATCTTGGAGCCCAGTTTGCTTCCATTTTTCTGAGTCCTCTCTTGCACATCTTACAAATTATTAACAATAATAGATTTCAATGTAAAACATATGTTTTTTTTTAAAGGTGAAGGACTTGCACTGGGGAAGAAGGAAATGTCAGAAAAACACCTGGAAAGACATCTTATTTTGGGAAATAATGTATGAAAGGCTGCTCAAAGAAAGAGGGAGCATAGTCTCACTAATCCACAGTGCAGATTTATTTCCTGATTTCCCAGGTGCCTTTCATATCAACTGAGAACAAAAGGTTTCACAGAACGATGCATAATGGACTTACTGTTCCTCCTTCCCCGCTTGCATTTCTGTCAAATCTGTTAGAGAATATCCACTAATCCTCTCAAACCGATTGGTAGAGGCCACAGAGCAATGCCATTTCCACTGCCGGGAGCCCCGAATGGATGTAACCCATGAATGGATGTAATCATGATATGCATGATTTATATTTTCTATTAGCCATAGTCAAAATAATTCTATTAGGAGAGTTCAATCACTCTTTAATTATTAATTTTTGTGTCCATACTGGATGATTAGCATCTTAGATCAAATCCAATTCTGCAATGCTAAGCCAAAGACTTGTATTAAAGATTACTACAGATGACTCATTCAAATGACTTTAAGTAAATTATGTTCATAGTTCTAGGAAATGAGAGAAAAAGCGGGAATTCAGAATACAATTTACATAAACAAAATTATTTATTGTATTTGAGTATTGTTAGGGCCATTTGCTGATTTCATACTTTTAAATATTGGCTGGACAAGGCCCCATTTAATTATTTTGAATAATAATATTGAAGAACACTCCAGATTAGTCTCCCTCTTTCTGAAAACATTAAATGCCCTTTCAAGTTTATGCAAAATTCCTTACCTTGTATGTACTATTTATGAGGTTGATAAATTGTGCTGTAGTTTCCATTGTTCTGTAACAGAATGGTTGCACTTGGACATTGCAAGAAACTAAGAATGAAGTTTGTATGAAATCCCACTCCTCTTCTGAGATAATCCTAAGGGAAATTCAACTGCCTTTGTTTTTGATTAATCAGTTAGATGAAATGATCACCTAGAGTTTTCAATCAGCCAGCTAGCCTCAAACTCTTAACTTTCAGCTTAACTGAAACCAGAAGCAAAACTTCTGTTTCTCACTGGAGAAAAGGATGAGATCAAAACTTACTTGAGCTTGTTGTTTTTGCACTCAGTAAGGTTTTTTTACATCCAAATGTCATCACTGTGAGAATAAAATTGCTCTCCAAATTATTGAAGACTTTATGCCATTTAAAAACGGAAGCATCCGTATCAAAATGTATGTCACATCCATGGCCAAAATAAACCAATGTTATAGTTATTAGGTACCTGATTGTATTATGTGTTAACTGTGGCAACTCTCCACAATTTCCAATGAAGCTGCAATATATATAGCATTTTCCCACTGATTTTATACTTACAGATGGACATTTTTCCTTCCCCGCTTCACACTCTGTAGGTAGAGCAGCTATTTTGCTGCAGAAGAAAGGCATGGGTGTATGGATGTTTCTGCCCATAATCTTACTCTGTGAACTAACTATTGCCACCCCCCCAAACTGTTTTGGAAGTAAACTCAGTTTATCTTATCTTGATGCAATGAAAGCAGTGGTTTAAAAGAGTAACAATTTGCCAAGAACAAATCCTCAAGACAAGAAAAGAGCTGCAGTTTTATTGTTGACCTCCAGCTATTTAACTCTAAGGCTCAGGGGCACAGTTGATCTTCACATTGCACAGAAAAATGCTCTTTGAAGCATTCCCCAAATCAAGCAATGTTATGACTTCTAAAATATCACTCACCATTGCCAATATTGAGTTTTACTTGACAAGATCAAGCCCACCAATAAGCATGCAAACTGAGCTAATCAAGCTTGTATGTGTTGATTGAGAAAGAGGAATTTAAATTGAAAGTTGATTGTGGGGGGAGACAGGGGCAGGGGGAACTGTTGCTGCAGCAAAGGAATCCACTTTGGGTAAAACACTTCTAAGTATGCTTTGGAGGACATTGTATACTTCCGTATTTGTATAGGAGTTCCTTGATGAACTCTGCAGCTCTCACTAGTCTTAAGTGAAGGGAAAGGAAAGGAAAGGGTGCTGCTTAATATATACTTAAATCAGAAACCTTCGGAAAAGGGAAGGGAAAAATGGGGACCCCAAAGTTTCATCCTTTTACCAACTGCAAGACTGTAAAAGTGAAAGGAAACCATCTTATAGGGTAAGGAACTTCTAGGCATTCATGATACCTGAAAAGGCAATGGTGGCAGCACTGTTATAATATGATTAGCTTATGTCTTCATCTGTTAGCTGCAACTGGTGGCTTTCCCAGACCTGTTTTGCCAAGAAAGAGAGTAAAGGGTAAAATAATCAAGTCACAAGCCCTGAAGATAAGAGCTACACCCAGCAAAACTGAGCTGATATCCTTGTTTTCTTATCTATCAGTGATTTCTTTCCTAGAAAGAAACCCTGAGATCCTCTCTGTGGGTCTTTCCTTTTCAACTTGGAAGGCATATTTATAAATATATTACAGGAGGTACAAATGACATTTTAAAATTCTGTTGCTGGGAAAATACATTTTTCCAGTGAAAATCTGAAATATGGCTCAAATGGAAAATACAGATGGCAATTAAGTTTCTCAGGGTGGAAAAATCACTTGTAAGCACTTCAAAGATTTATCCTAACAATACTATCTGTCTGTCTATTTCATAGATGTCACATATTAAGTAAGTAGGACTTGCAACAAATCCTCATATGTTAACATTTGTTTTTGCCAAGTTTCTAAGTAGGTAATTTAATGATAATTGAACATGTCCAGCTCTTAGGCAATTTTCTCAAATATTTCATCTTTTACCATCCGTTTCAGGGTTCCCCAAAATGCTGACCCCTAGTTGTTTTGGCTCAATTTCAGTTGGTATTTTTTATTAAAGAGTATGCTAGAGAATCACAAAAGACTATACATAGTCTTCAAAGGAAGATTATAGAAAGTACACAAGTAGAATGTAACACTTCTGTTCATGTTCCTTTATAATTAAGTGGTATTCTATTCTATATGAAACTTTATGCCTGTGTCTCCTATTAGAGGTGGTGGTAATATCTGAATTTGCACATTTTTAAAATCTAAATTCCATGAAGTTAATATTAAATGCCCTTTGAATTTTAAGCATGACTATTTCATATGTTAGACTGGAAAGTTATCATGATATAGTTGAACAGGAACACTGTCAAGACTGCTATTTTCATAGCCACAAACTGAAGGGTAAACACTTGGGTCTTCTCCCCTTGTTGCATAAATATGACATTAACCTTTTCAGAACCTGATATTGTCTTTCTAATACCTGCTATTCCATATCAGAAAAAAAAAAAAAAGATGCATTGACTTCTGAGGTTTGATGGATAGCAATTGCTATAATTAGTATTTGGGATTTGAAAGAGGCAGGTAATTTTAATTTATGAATTCACTAATCTAGTTCTGGATATAACTAGATATTTGAGTTATTAATTATACCATTTTTGAAACAATATATTAAACTTGTATGCTGTCCAACTCCCAATGATAGCTGTAACGTAGACATTATATAATTACATTCCTCATATCTCACTTAATATTTGCAAAATTTTAAGAATAAACCTTAAATCTTAGCATGGACTCTCAAGAAGCAGGATAGAAAGAATAATGATACTTTGGTGTTGGAGAACTTTAGAACTGACAATGGAGATATTGAAGTGGTAGACAGCTTCCGCCTTTTAGGATCAACCATCAACAGTAAAGGAAAAGCAGTCAAGAAATATACTGCAGACTAGCACTTGGTAGAGCAGCTATGAAGGCCTTGGAAAAGACATTCAAATGTACAATTACCACTGTAACTGAGTCCAAGGTAGATGGACTCAGTTACAGTGGCAATTTGTGCACTGTTGGAAGACCTGAAGGGACTTCCAGGATGGGAAAAATGGAGGACTGACGCATCTACAAACAGTGGAGACGATGCTGAGATGGAATCCAGTGACTGGGAGGCAAGCCTGGGACAGTGGAACCTCTCCAGACAAGGAGAAGCCAGGAGATATGCTCTGGAAGACAACTCCTCATGAGGAGACCTGCAGAACTGTAGAGGTGACTTATAAGAGCATCAGGAGCCATGGGAGAAATATCATGCTCACAGCCTCAGCGGCTGTCCTGTTTAAGGACCCTCTGTTTGTCCAAATCTTCACTTTCTAAAGCACATTTGGAATGTAAAAAGTTAAAGCTACAGAGGTCTTCTAAGCAGCATAGCAACTATACCACCTGGTAAATGATCCTTTGACCAGGATAAAAGCTAAAAGCAAAAAAACAAATATAAGGATTTAAAAACAATTAAAAGCAAAAAAGCTTGCTAAGAGTTTGAATTAAGAAAGTTTAAAACAAACTAAGGAGACAGTTGAATTTGGAATTATTTAAAGTACTTTTGAATTAAATAATTAAATAAATAATACATACCGCTATGGGAAAGAGGACTGTTTAGATTTGCCAAAGAAAATGACTGGTTGGCTTGTCAAACAAACAGATAAGGGAAAGTTGCAAGAGATCATCTGACCATAGAGCTAAGATATCCTCAATGGGACCAATGGTTATAGAGAAAAGGTGGGGGGGAGCCCCTCTTTTATTTCTACTTCTCTTTTCTGGATTATAAACTAAAGAAAAGAAATGGCTATTACTAGGAAGGCAGTGAAACTTGCAGAAGAGAAGAGAGGATCTTTGACACAGCAAATGACAGAAAAAGGAATTACACCAGACATATTGCAAAGGATGTTCAAAGACTTGGGGAAAAATGTGACTGAATCTGTCAAGAAAGATTTGGCTTCATTGGAAGGGAGGATGGAGTAAAAATTTGCAAACATGGAATAAAAGATAACAAAAAAATTGAAAAATTGCAGATGAGCGTGAAGGTTAAACAAACTAAAGATAAAATGGAAAAATTATCTGTTAAGAGAGATTTGATTACATTTGAAGGAAGAATGGAAGAAAGATTTGGAAATATGGAAGAAAAGATGAATAAAAAAATATAAAGAATCTGCAATACAAGTGAGTGAGACAGAAATATTAAACCAAGAGATGAAAAAAGATTTAGACAATGTGACACTACTGGATTTAAAAGAGAAAGAATTTTGCTTGAGATCTGAGAGTAGCTAACAAAGCATCTGGCAAAGATAGTAAGGAGAGGGTTGCTGAAAACTTAAACATTTTCTTTAGAGTACAGAATCAATACAAGAAATGAAAAGTTAAGAAATGTACCAAGAAATATACAGGTAGTCCTAGCTTAACGACCACAATTGGGACCAGAATTTAGGTCACTAAATGATGTGGTCATTAAGCAAATCATCACATGACCAGACCCAATTTTATTACCTTTTTGTGGTGGTCATTAAGTGAATCACCACAATTAAGTGAATCACCCAGCTCCCCATTGATTTTGCTTGTAGGAAGCTGGCTGGGAAAGTTGCAAATGGCGATCACATGACCCTGGGATGCTGCAACTGTCATAAGTGTGAGCTGGTTGCCAAGTGCCTGGATCACGACCTTGTGACCACAGGGCACTGCATGGTTGTAACTTTGAGCACCAGTCGAAATTCACTTTAGCGCCGTCATAACTTTAAATGGTTCCTAAATGAATGGTTGCCACGCGAGGATTACCTGAATTTGTGCATTTGTCAGGAAAAGGACAAGAGACCAGGCCCTACAACAATATCTTAACACCAACTAAGGATTAATAATGCCAGAATACTGTGTAAGAGAAAAGAATACAAAATTGACTTGTTTGATCATGGATAAGACAATAAGTACTTTTATAAAATACTGGAAACTTCCATCTTGGTGATGGAACAAACTTTGGTTTGTGCTGCTTTCAATTCCTGATGTAAAAAACAAAACAAAACAAAAAAGAATAGAGCCTTCTGATACTGAAGACAAGCTTGAATGGTCATAGAAGTATATATATTAGGAACATTTCACTTCTAAAAATAAATACCATGTGTCTTAATTTTCATCCTTAGAAGCAGCAATACTTCTTGGAGATATTTTCTTACATAGCTTAGAGGGTGTTGAAAATGAGTAGGTCAATAGAGCTGTCATACATCAGAACCAGTGAAGGCATAAAATGGCAAAGACAGAGCATGGAAGAATTCAACCGCCTTCTCTTTTAAAGATTTACAGGGTGGTAAATGAATTTTGATCCAGAGAAACATGAGGGGAAAAAAAGATGTATTTCTAAACACAGAGTACAAGATTAGCTCATACCAGGCTGCCAATGACGTAAGTTAACTGTTAGTTCATATATTATTTTTTCCAGTAAACAATCTAGCAATTGTTACACTCATTCACTAACTTGACCCACTGCCCCTTCTGCCTTAATAATTTTTATTGCTAACACATAAAAAGGAACCATATGCAGCCAATGACTTTATTAATTAGCAATGCTTATGCATAATCATGAATAAGTGTCAACAAAAGAAATGGGCAACTAGAAAGTGCATATTGCCTCCCCCCTCAAAAAAACCTTCCCTCTCTATATTGTGCAATTATATTGGGGGGGGAAAGGCACAAGGATAGCCTCTCCCCCTAGCATGACACTGCCTCTGGCATCCCATCCTGCATCTATTTGGTGAAGACATGGAACTCTACCCTACTGAGAAAAAGAATACAAGGACACAATCCCAGGGCAGCCACATGGGAGGGAGCATTTATACAGGTAGATTTAATGATCCCAACCCACCACAACGCAGTGAATGTGGCTTGGAAGGGAAAAGGTTTCCCACCCTTGTCCCATTGTAATATTTTTTGATATTCCATTAAAACTTCTTGGATTTTTTCAGGGCAAGATTTCAATCTGTTTGATACAATATTTACAGCCTGATATTAACATATTTCATGTTATAACTGATGTTCTGGATGGAAAGACATTCCATCTGTGCATAATTAAACACATTCAGCTGCTTTAACAAGCGCATCTGCATCGTCTATGTGTGAGTGGAAGGCTGATTTTATCACATCCAGGCTTTCCTGCAGCAATCTTTAAAAGAAGCACACTGCTACTCTCTTCATTTTCAGAATATTTCTTCAGCATTACTTTTTCTATCATCTTTGTGGAATAAAGAACTATCGTAAGGCAAGGAACTTGTACATGATTTAGCTCTACAAAAGCAGGGCTTCTTTGATTCTTTCCCTTCTTGCGTGTTGCTTTGCTCTTCTATGGGCAAAAAATTATGATATCTCCCAGAATAATCATATGTAAGCTCTTCATATGCACAGATATCATGATCAGCAAAAAGTGCTAACTTAGGCACCATTGAATCTATCCGGACAGGAACCATAAAGAGGTTGGGTTCACAGGAGTGGTTCAAGAATCTACCAACATTTCCAATATATGTGGGGTCTACAAAAGTCTCCATTATCCTTCCATCATACAAGTGTTCCCTAACTGCTATAATATAATTTGAATCACTTGATGTCTGCAACTGAATTCTTCTATGTGCTTCATTAAAGTCTAGAATTTCCCCAGCATATTCACACACAAATCGTCCTTTGGGTATGAATTCCAGGGTGCGAAGACCCCATCCTTTTTCAGTGGTCTTAAATACTTCAAGTTGGAATTGTAAGCCCCGTTGAACTATTCTATTTTGACACATCTCTCCACAGTGGCACATAGTGTTGCATTCAAAAATAGGCTTTGAAAAACCCAGTTCACTTCTTTTAGTCTTGATGGATAAGTTTTTATAATTTTCTCCATAGTGAAGACATGAGCATGTTGGTGCCAGACAGGAAGCAGAATGACAGCTGCATCCAGGGAAGGAGATTTCAGATGGGTCTGGTTTGCCTCCCTCTCCAAGCACATGATCAGGACTATACTGAAAAAGAAAACAGAGGAAATCATCTTGGGGGCTATAGTGCCTACTCTATAGCTGAGGAGGCTGGCATAATATATTCTGCAAATAAGCAAAAGACTGTCATTATGTTTGCTGAAATCCCTACCAATACATGCATTCTTTACAATGGGTGATTATATACATTTGATTAAAAAAGTGGATAAAATGGAAATAATTGATTAGTGATTAAATGTCTTAAGAGACCATCTATCTATAGGTCTATTGACATATATAGATCTATCAATATCTCTGTTCTGCTTATATAAAAGGCAATGTTCTGTAATTTATTTTGGTGATTTATATATATATAGAAACCCAGTACTTGCCTATGATGAGAAGGAATTTTGGTGTTATTATATGTTTCAATTACACCACTACTTCCATTCAGACTCTGGGGAACAACTCATGTGAGGCCAAAAAGGGGGTCAGCGTATTTTCCTTTAAAAACTATATGATTCATTTATTCAATTTCTGGTTAACAAATGAATTATTCCTTGCAACAGTTTTATTTTCTAAATGAACATGTATGAAAGTAGGATAGAAAAACATGAGAAATAAGAGGGTTAGGAGAGAAAAATTAATCAGATATCGAACTGTGTTTTATTTTATTTTTAAAAAGAACAAATTATGTTTGGTAACCACAGAAGAAAATGTTGCTCATCTTTTTGAACTTAGCAATTTAGATAGTGGTAGTTTGCTACTTAGCAATTTAGATAGTGGTAGTCTGAGGCAAACTAAATAATTGTCGTTTTACCATTTTCCTCCCCTGGGTCCAACATGATTTGTTCAGAATTTATTTCTTACTATGCAGATGCTTACCCACAGGGCCAATTGATGATGCACTCATAATTTAATTCCTCTAAAGCATCTTATTAGCTGAAGCAAGGATAAAATTATCTTGCCAGCTTACCAAATCTCTTGTTTCTAATTTTATCTGACGAGACAAGCCATGATTTGGAACATTTTGGATAAGAAATGCATCCTTTAATTAAAGGAGGAAAAACTTGGAAAAAGTTGTTATTTCACATATTGAAAGGAAGCAACAAATGGGGAGATAGAAGACAAAAATACATCTGATTTAATCTATAGGAAGACAGGGCTATGCGTTGCTTTAACAGGCTTCCACTAATTCGCCATTTCTTCACAAAAGGATTCTAAATGATCTACCATAACTGCAGTGAACATTAAAGCAATCCTATGCATTTAGACTAGGTGATGTTTTGAAAATAACCACTAAGGCTCCTAAAGGAAGGAGGTTATGTTTCTGATGTAATGAATTTTAGTTTCCAAAAATGCTGCTGTCACAGAAAGAGATAAACATTACAAAATGTTCAAGATTTCATCATATGTCAGGACAATTCATTTGGAACTGATGACTCCATTTGGATTTCAAAGGCAGCTTGGTAAGTTCCCTGACACTCTACTCTGATGGCAGTTGAGCTGAAGCTGTAGTTTCCACTTAGAATGAGACTTTGATTAGATTGCTCCTAAATGGCCTCTCCCTCATACATCAATCCTAGGGGCTTTCTTGATGCACAAAGGAGCTCTGGGAGATGAAATAACAGAAGAAACAGCTGAAGCACTGCTACAGAAAGATAAGAGCCCAGCTGAACATATAAAAGCCTACACTAAGGATTATGTTGTGACAATAAGAACACCAAAACCTAAATATTTTTCTGCTCATACGGTATTGCATCCATTTTTGGAGGGTGGGAGTGCGTGCGTTCAAGTCAATGTTGACTCCTGGCAACTGCCTGGACTAGTCCCTGCAGGTTTTCTGGCAAGATTTCAGAAGCGGTTTGCCCTTGCCTGCTTCCTAAGACAGAGGGTAAATGGCCCAAGGTCACCCAGCTGGCTTCATGCCTGAGGTAGGACTAGAACTCATGGTCTCCTGGTTTCTAGCTTGATGCATTAACCACTACACTAAACTGGCTCTCTTTTGTATCCATGCTACCCAGCAATCACGTTTAGAGTGATGTCTGTTAAGGAGGGAAGTGTCAGAAGAACACTTGAAGGACTCTAGTGAAAACTATTCTAAGCAATCAATGGACAAAATTGCTTGTATCTGCTCTTAATTGGACTGCAGCTGGAGAGATTTTGTTCTGTTCTCTAGGAGGAACTTAACCCTGTAGGTCTTGAGAAAGTGGGCAGGATTCTTGGGGCTATTAGAGCAGTCACCTGTATGATCCATGTCTCTCCAGACTGGTCAAAGCCACCTGAGAGACACGTCATTGGGTCTAAGCAGTGATGTATTCACCTTTGAGCGAGGAGGTGGTTCCATCTGCATTGAAGGTGGCAGTGGGTGTCCTCTCTTCAACAAGTGTCAGCTCTTTGAGGTAGGCCAGGTCAAGAAACAACACAAGGAACACAGGAATGCTACTTTATTGTTGTAGGGTATAATCACAGAAGCTTGGAAGCCTGCCAGAGTTTCCCTCTGTCTCCTCTTATATCAACAAGACTTAAGGTGAGGCTATTCATCTTAAGTCTCTTTTCCCAGGACTGAGTCTCTTATTTTGCCTTAACTGTTCCTGCATATATCCTTCAAGGTTATCACACATTCCTGCACAACAAGCTATTGTTTGATGCAACGGTTCCAGCTAACCTCCAACTTTTCCTTTCTGGGGAAGGTTGTGAAGAAGGTAGTCAGACTACAGCTTTATAGAGCCATGGAGGACATAGATTATCTGGAACTTTTTCATTCAGGTCTCAGTACAGAATTGAGATGGCATTGATCACACTTGTGGATTACTTCTGGTGGGATCAGAATGGGGTTGATATAACTAACCTGCTCCTCCTTGACCTCTTAGCAGTTTTCAGAACCATCTGACGTGGTCTTTTTTTTTTTTTCACCAGCTTCAGGTACTGGGAGGTGGAGGTATTCCTCCTTTCCCAAGGACTAGTTCCATCCAGTGTTAAGGGGTGCACAAAGGTGATATCTAGGTCTAGGTCACTGTAGTGTAGAGTTCCTCAGGGTTCAACACTTCCCCCATTCCTGTTTAACCTTGACATGAAGCTGTTGGGTGAGGTCAGATTGTTATCAATATGCTGATGAAACCCAGTTGTATATCTCCACCCTAGTCAAACCAAGTTCTGGATTCTGTTGTAATGCCTAGAGGCTGTTGAGCTCTGCATGGTGAACAACAGACTTAGGCTCAACCCTAGCAAGACTGAGTGGATGTAAGTTCAGGGACCATCCATTTCCAGGGATCTTCCAGCTTTCATTCTGGATGGGATTGCACTTCCTTAGACAGAGCTGGTGGGCAATTTGGGAGTCCTTCTGGACTCACAGCTTTTGTTCAAGGAACAACTGACATTCGTAGCTAGGAGAGCCTTGGCACAGATTCAACTTATGCATGATTGCACCCATTCCTGGATTAAGAAGGCTTTCTGTCATGTACCCCTTAGGCACTTCACATTTGGACTTCTACAATGTGTTTTACAGTTTATGCAGAAATTAAATCCTATTGCAATATCTTATGTTCTCATATAAACCCATTTCAACATGGGTAGTAAGGAAATATCAAAGATAGACTTATTCCAAGAGTATTTTAACAAGTTACATCAATACACATTGTATTTTCCAGTGTTGATTTATGGGTTGTGAACTTCTGGGAATATGTTCTCATACTTAGTAAAACACCATGTGGGTAAAACAGTCATGTACCCCTTAGGCACCTCACATTTGGACTTCTGCAATGTGTTTTACATAGAGCTACTCTGAAAACCATTCAAAACCATTATGTATACTTTTGTGATAACTTTTGTAAATGTGATACTTTTACTTAACAAGCCGTTACCAGTACACTTTGGGTGCAATTCAGGATGGCTCAGGGCCTGGGTATCTATGGGATTGCCTTCTCCAATTGTTTCTGCCCAATCCAGTAAGACCAGATTGGTATGCTCCAGGTCCTATCAGACAATGCCTCCTCTTTTGGTAGACAATGTCATCTGGCAGCACCTGGGAGACATGCCTTCTCTTTTGCTGCTCCTGCCCTTCAGAACAGCATATCCACCACCCCAAGATTTGGTTGGCCCCAAGCCTGCCTATCTTTCACAAGGCATTAAAAGGCTTCTTTGTCCTCAGCCATTGGTCTGGGACTGGTATGACCCATTAGATCAGTTTTTTTCCTGGCATGTGTGTTGACATGTTTGTCATGATTTATGTTTTTATGCTTTATTATATATTTTATTGGATTGATTGATATATGTTGCCCTGAGTCATGTGCTAAGTGGGCAGTTATATAAATTGATTAAACAATCAGTCATCTTATGGGACCCAAGAGGCATGCCTTCTCTATTACTGCATCTACCCTTTGAAACAGCACCCTCCCTCCTCCAAGCCCATATGGCCCCAGGCCTTAGAGAAGCCTTAAAAACCTGATTTTTCCCACAGCCACTGGGTCAGGATGAACTGTAAATCCACCAGAATGTAATGTACCTTGAATTTTGTTTTCCCCTGGCACAGCCTCTTTATTATCTTGATTTATTATCGTAATGTCTTCAACCCTCTTTGTAAACTGTGCAGAGTAGCTTGGCTAGCAATCAGCCCTAAACATTGAGTAAATAAATAAGTTTATGCAGAAATTAAATCCTATTGCAATATCTTATGTTCTCATATAAACCCATTTCAACATGGGTAGTAAGGAAATATCAAAGATAGACTTATTCCAAGAGTATTTTAACAAGTTACATCAATACACATTGTATTTTGCAGTGTTGATTTATGGGTTGTGAACTTCTGGGAATATGTTCTCATACTTAGTAAAACACCATGTGGATAGAACAGAATTACACTGATCTGAGTTTAAGAAAATTAAATATCTCAAACAATATTAAAGACTTGCCAAGCACTGCTTTCTACATCTGTCACAAACTGGAATATTAGTGGTATGTGAAAATTTCAGTAATTTTTAAAAATTCATTTGGAAAAAGGTTGAAGAAAACTACATTTATTGTATCCAGAAGGTCAATTTAGCTCCCGTTACTAAGAAAGTACCAAGATACAACAACATTGTTGTAGGACAAAATTGAGAAGAGCCAAGTATTTTTGAAACACAGTAGACATTCTTGAAGGAGCTGTGAAGAGTCCGAAAATATTTTCTTGGCTTCCTGGTCATGACATTACTCCCCACTCCACCTTCCCAAGTAATACAGGTTAAGCTGACATTTCCCCTTTTTACCATAGCATGTTCATAACAAGTGACATAAAACATGGTTGCATGCTATTAAAAAAGTTACAACAGGTAACAGTATAGGACATTATGATCTGATGGAAGGTGTGTTACCGTGGTTAGACTATCCCATCCATTGTATTTGGTAAATCAGAGATAGCTGGTAAAAAGCACTGCTAGTCTACAATGCTGGATCAAAATATAACCCATTAGTTACATATCTGTCTTTCAGAGAACTATTATCCCATCTAGAAATAACTCCATAACAATTTCTGGACAAAACCTCACCTATCCTAAAAGTTCTTGATCTTGTTCAGGATTCACTCTCACGAATCTCCTTCAAGTCAAGCTCAGCAGTTGGTCACTTCACAGTTACATCAGTATAGTTTTCTTGGCAGCAATACCGAAGAGGTTTGTTATTATATTCTTCCAGTATGCTTGAGTTCCTAGTCTAACCTATAGACTTGCAATCTCCTGATGATTCCCATCCAAGTACAAACCAGACCTACCCCTTATTAGCTTCTGAGGGCAGACATGGTAAGCCACACACAAATGCAAAATCAGGAAAAAATTCAATAACAATCTTTTATATAAGAAAATTTAGTCACATTAAAAACCTTATGTTAAAAATACTTTGTATTTATTTCAGTAAACAGAAACTTGCAACGACCTTTCTTAAAAAAGCATTACTTTAAGTAACAAGATACAACAGTTTTGCCAGAACAAGAGTGACCTCTAATGGATGTTATTGATTCTCCAACTTACACTAACTTGAAAGAGAGCAAAACTGTTTTTTCACACAGGGAAACCTTAGGGTGGTATGCTGTGTCTTTACCATCTGCGTCGAAACTATAAATTAAACTAGAGATATGATGAAAAATTATTATTTTGAATTTATGCCTCTCATACAACTATTAAACATAAAAGACCTGCTGTGAGGGTAAAGATGGTGGGACCAGAAGCAGGGAGACCAGGTTTTAGTCTACCTTCAGCCAGAGCAACTCCCTGGGTAACTTTGTTCCAGTCACTCTCTCTCAACCCAACCCACTTCACAGGGTTGTTGTGGGGGAAACATAGAAGGAGGCAGCACTATGTATGTGACCTTTAACTCTCTACAAAAGAGAAGACATAAATGCAATCAATAAACTATTTGCAAAGCAGTGCAAGAAAAGCTATTCTTCATTATCAAACCTGAAGAACGGAACTGAACTGCACCATTACGGCCTGTATCTTGGTGAATGTATTAAGACTCAGGTCATTATTTTCAGAGTATACTTTCTTTAAAAACACTTTAAAAATATTTTAATCCAGGAGAAAAGCAACCTAAGATCTATAGACACAGGTAACCCAATCTGCTCTTGACCAATGAATATCTGAAGTCTACTGATATTAATGGAGTTTGATGCATCAATCTGCATGGAATCAGGCTGCTTACAAAGGAGTTTCAAAACCACCTTATAGTTTTAAAAACTCAGTTATAAAAAAATTAGGTTTTTGCCAGGTGCTTAGTTTTTCAAAGCATATGCATTTCTCTTACTGATAGTACCTAAAAGCATGAAAACATGTTAATTCAATATAGGATCTAATCAGGACAAACTCTTAAGCTTCCTTCGATTCCTTTGCCTCTGGACACCCTATTTCTTTGTTTTCCTCAAACGACGACTCTTAGGGATGGATTGTTATTTCAAAGTCGGTGATGCCAAAAGATGCGGAGAGACAAATACGTCTTAGATTTATTTATTTATTTATTGGCCATACGAGGGGTATTTGGAGCAAGAGAAAACCGCAGATAACCGAAGCTCAGAAACGTAAAGGAGGAAGTTATCATCCAAAAAGAAACCACGTGGTCGACTCTTTCTGAAGCATCAGCTCCTCAATCCCGCAGGTGCGTCAAAAGCGCCGTTCCGACAACCCCCCGCCAAGACCACAGCCACGAACTACACATCGCTTCCGTTCGACTCCACGGCCCCGCCCCACGGCCACCGAATTCTAGGCATTGTAGTTTTCAGAAGCGGGGCAGATTTCCGCTGCATATAGGAACAACTCTCACAGAAAACTCTCATTCCCAGCGTCCCTTTCGATGAAACTGCCGCAGTTTTTTAAAAAAACCCTACACTCTCAATCCGTCGGCGGGTGCGTACAAAGCACAGCATTCTATCCGCCCCTGCCCGCAGGCTGCTGGGTCTGCTCAGTTCCTCCTCCTCCTCCTCCTCCTCTCACCTGGAACGCCGGGAGTTCCTCCAGCCGCGGCCACACGGATACAGGCAGAGGCTCCAGCCCGCGGCTCACGTCCATGCTCCGTCTCCAGCAGCTGCGGAAAAACAGCAGTCCGTTCAGCCTTCGTTTTGGCCCACCCTCTCTGCCGGGATTGGCTGCCCTGCGAGGTTTTGTTTACTAATAGCGAGCTTCAGCCAATGGCAAAAGGAAGAACTCTGGGAGCGTCGTTCGGTCTCTTTTGAGGACGGATTGAATTAGAGTCGTACAGAGTACGTTGCTTCTGGGTTTCGTGTGAGACTTTCCCTTTGCCTCTCTTCTCTGCGGGACGGGAGGCAGAAGGAGTAGCACAGTGTGGAAGAAGACAGGTTGTTAGCATAGCAGCAGTTTGTTTCCTTCATCCTCAATATTTGGTTGTTCTTTGAGGAGCTGTCACTCGCACCATGGGAAAAGGAGAGGAAACCCCCAAACAGACCAGTTCCACCCACAGACTGGTTGTCATTCATATCTCTATGCATTTTTCAGGTTTCGCTGCAATTGTCCATTTCAAGAATTATTTGAGTATTGATTTTAAAAAGCTTCAGGGGGAAATGCACGTTGACTAGCATTGTGATCAATCATTTTTTGAGTTAGATTTTGTCTGTATATATTTGGGATAACTGACAGTGCTTCAGGTTTTTTGCTCCCAAGCGCCAACCTGCTACATTTTAACATATACACTTGATTCACACATTGCACTAAGCCATAATTAGTTTGATGTTGGCTTAGCATAGCTATCAAAGTTTTTGTTATCTCTTTGCTGCCTTCTAGTCGTAGTCCAGATTTTTGCTAGGAGACCTAGCTTTGTGCACTGGGTGAATGGAGCCACTGTAGCTTGTAAAAAGTTTCTAAACAATGGCTTAGGGTGAAGTGTGAAGTAGCCAACGGTAAATGGGTGAAAGCATGAGGTTTGAACCCGAGACAATGTGATCACACAACATGCTATTCTGTTGCTTACTTGACCATAGTGTCATAATTGGCTGGGTTTGCAGTACTGTTAAACACTACATGAGTGGCCTTGGGTATGAGGGCCCACCGGTTCTGGGGACTTCCCATCTCTTTTTCTGGGTGGGGTTGCACTATCCAAAAAGAACCTGCGTGCACTTTGGGTTTCCTCCTGGCTCCCGTTTGAGGAACAGGTGGTAGCCGAGGTCAAGAGGGCCTTGGCACAACTTTGTGTTCTGGGCCAGTTGCGAGGCTCTGCTCATAGTCACTCATGCCTTGGTCACTCCCCAAATGGACTACGGCAATGTTCTTCACGTGGGGCTGCCCGGAAGCTACAGCTGGCACAGATTGCAGCAGCATAGGCAACAATGTGCGCTCCTTGATCAGTGGACATTACACTTCTACTCCGTGAGCTGTACTGGTTACAGTATGCTTCCGGGCTCAATTCAAGGTGCTGGTAATGACCTAGAAAGCCCTTCATGCCGTGGGACCAGGTTATTTGAGGGACCGCCTCTCCCCGATTATATCTATTTGTTCATCAGGAGAGGCACACTCTGGGTTCCGACTATTAGGGAGTGCCATCTGGTGGAGCCCAGGAAGAGACCCTTTTGCTGTTTTTGTTTGTTTGTTTTTATACAGTTTTTAATTTTTGTTAGCCACCCAAAGTCCTGAATTTGATAGGTGACCATATACATTGAATGAATTAATAAATAAATGAAGGTTCACAAAGCATATTGGCTGGTTTTCGACAACATATGAAATCAAACCATATTTTTGCTTAGCATGTTGTATGAAAAAGCTGTGTCCCCAGATATTCTGGTTTTCCAGTGCCCATCAAGCCCAGCTAAAAGATAATTAGAGCTGCTGTTCAAAAACCACCAGGCTTCACTGCCCCAGGCTTATTATAGCTCATTTGGTCTTTACAAACCTGAAAACGAAAAGTGAGATTGTCATGTATTTATTTATTACAACATTTTATATACTGCCCATTTCCAGAGGACTCAAGGTGGTTTACAAAAATAGAAAATATATACAATAACACCTGGGACATAAAACCTACAAAGTTTAATAAGCAGTCTTCATACCATAAGGCTGAATATTTGGGGAACAGCCAGGGTTTCATGAAAAGAAAAAAAAAAAATCAAAAGTGGGGAAATGGGAGACAAAAGATAGAAATTATCTTTTATTAGATTTTGATGCTTCACGTCTCTATTTCAAAAGATTCCTTGTCATCCTTCTAAGACAGCTGGAAGAAAATGCTTAGTGTACTTTAAAAGATTAATTAATACTGACCATTAATTTAGTCACAAAGTGAATTCCAGCCAACTTACTAGTTTCATTACTTATTTTTCATACTTTGCCAAGTATCTGAAAATACTTATAAATGTCTAAATGACACATTTTCTGTGAAAAGAAGGGCCACTGGCTTGTCAGTGTGTACCTATTGTTATAAAGCCAAGCTCATTATCGGTGGGGTTTCCTTGATGAGCAGTCAAAGATCATTTTCAAAGCCCTGACAAACATAGAGGCAACCTACTGTTTTCTAATGAGATGGACAGCCCTAATGAAACACATCAGAGATGGAGGCACCATCGAGTTCGTGGGATGTCACAACCTCAAAAAAGTCACCACTGCTTCTCATCTATAACCAAAAACAAAGGTAGGTAGGGTGCTGACTCTTGAAATTCTAATGCCCCCCTGAATATGTTCCAGCCTCATTACATACAGGGGAAATAGTTATACCAATTAGTTAACATGAAAGATAGCCTTAATTAATATCTCAGGAAAGATAGCTATTGTCAGAATGAAACTAAACTCAATTTTAAATGAAAATTAAATCACTTTGGCTAAATAGATTTAGTTAAGCTGCCAGTGTCTTCCTTTGAAATTTTCTGTTGAAGTATTATAACTGTAATGGCAACTAAAAATAGTCTAGATACTGCAGGAACAGTAGTGTCGTGTGACAAAGGCTAACACATTTACTACCATATAAGCTTTTGTAAGATCACAGTCCCCTTCATTAGATGCAAATATACTTTGAAGTCTTATGTCAGGTATGTTTAAATCTCCCAGTTGTAGACCTGCCTATAGTTTGTGCTGGCATTAGCATATGAGGTTTATCTATATACTAGGAAAACTTCTAGATTTCTGCATCTCAAGCTATTATTCAAAGTACAAGTGCAGGTAAGACTTTTCTTCTTCTCTGATAAAGGTTACTTTTCATACATGTAAGAACTGCATCCTTCCGGGTAACAGGAGATGAATAATGGTTGAAACTGATATAGACATGAATTGATCCCAGGAGAGCTTCATGAAATATGGTATGCTGTAACACAATTTTGAAATCCACCTGTAAAAGCTTTTTCTAGTATTTTGACAGGCAAGTGTGAAATTATTAAAAATTTAGGGCAGAGATGCAAAGTTAGAAACTCTGAAGCTGAAGAGCTGTCCCTGGAGATTTCCAAGAGTTGTTTTTAAATTGTAATGTATAATGTGACAGAAGAAGAAAATGTTTACAGTTATGAGTGAAAAGTAATCACATTAACTATGCATCATTTTAATTATATTCATCTATACATTAAATCAAGTTTAGATTTTATTCTGATTCTCCCCATAAGTATGGACTTTAGTCCAGAAAAAGTCACATAGTCCTGGTTTAGGCCATGAAAGTAAACAGTACTCTTAGTTCCACATGCTTTCTGTTTTCCCTTACTACTTCACAAAACGTCTTTGAAATGAAAGGATTTGCAAAGGAAGCTTCTGATGTGACATCTTTTGGAGGCCTAAAGTTCTGCTTTTTGGAGGCAAGCCAACAATTTCAGTGGGCACAAGCAATAAAATGTGAATGCTGGTTTTAGAATTAGCTGATACATTGTTTAAGCCATTGTTTGTTTAACTGAGTGTGAATATTTCATTTAGAATGAATTCTCACATTGTGCTAAGCTATTGTTTGCTTGATCATGTTGTATCAAATAAACCACAATTGACTTGTATCCTAAGTTGGAAACCATGATTGGGGGTCATAAAACCCACTCAACCAAGACATAAGCGCAATACAGCTTAGCGTCATGCATGAATCCAACCTCTGTTATGCTCCTGACGGGGGGGAGGAGCCAATCAAACTAGGGGATCTAGTGATGGATGTGGATATGCTAAATCTAGTCTGAACCAGATAGTGAGGAGCCTCTGGATCCCAAGAAGTTCCATACAGCTGACCCCTAACACCAGGCATTGCAAACCCTCAAGAAATGTGCTACATCTGAACTGAGAAATGATAGCAAAGTGCTCAGCTCCTGCCCCAAGGACTCCTGGGAAGGAATAAAAGATCAGGAGTCTGCTAGCACCTTTCCGACTGACATATTTTATTAAAAGGCATACGTTTTGTGAGCTCCTTCAGATGAAGTGAGCTGCTACTCATGAATGCTTTTGCCTTTTAATAAAAGATATTAGTTGAAAAAGTTGCTAGCAGACTCCTGATTTTTTTGCCACCGTTGACTAACACGACTCTCCAGTTCCATGACTTTCATGGAAAGTCAGCCACAGGAATGATTGTTTGCATTGTAGCTCCTCCCAGGAATGCTCCACTGAAGAACAGGATCTTAGATACATTTTCTGAAATATGGCTCAAGAATAAAGAACAGCTGCATTTCCTTTGCAAGCCATTTTTCATCGAACTGGAGATGTTGCACTGTCATCATCTCTGTAGACTCAAATAAATACCCAGTGCTACAACAGTGCAGGGGTGCTGCTGCTGCTGGAGACTAAAAATGGGCTTTTTGACTTTGGCCTGTGCTGAACCACAGCACTGATCAGAAACAATTCACTGCTGTCCCTTACTTTTCTAGTAAGGTGAGCAATGGTAGCTCAAAGTATGCGGTAACCCCTCCACTACCTTATTGTAAGAATGATTGGGAGTTGCTACCTGAACCATCCTGTGTAAAAATGATTCCGTCCCACACAATGCATCTCTCACTTTCCTTTATTATTTTCGCACGACACAACATCCAGGATAATACCAATACATTTAATTCTATATATTTTAAAAAATCCCTGAGCCTTGCCATAACTAGCTCTAACATCAGAAAATTAGCAGTTGGGATACACAAAATGTCTTCATAGATATTCACAGGCCTAGAAAAAGGATCCAGTGATTTCAAGCATTTAAACATAACATGGGTTGTGTTGCTATTCACATGGTCCTTTCTGTTTCCCATGGGCCCACGCTTACGGACACACATTATGGTCTAGTTCACACATCACGTCAAGCCATAATGATTTGCATGAGTTTGGTTAAATGAGTTGTATGAACCCAGCCAATTGTCATTTCTCCAGTAAACCAGTTTCAAACAATGTGTTATGAATTGCTTGAGCCCAAGCACATGCAAAAGCTCTGAGCATGGGTTTTATTTGTTGGTTTGCCTGCTTTAAACAGAGAGAGAAAGAAAGAAAGAAAGAAAGAAAGAAAGAAAGAAAGAAAGAAAGAAAGAGAGAGAGAGAGAGAGAGAGAGAGAGAGAGAGAGAGAAAGAAAGAAAGAAAGAAAGAAAGAAAGAAAGAAAGAAAGAAAGAAAGAAAGAAAGAAAGAAAGGAAGGAAGGAAGGAAGGAAGGAAGGAAGCAAGCAAGCAAGCAAGCAAGCAAGCAAGCAAGCAAGCAAGCAAGCAAGCAAGCTTTAGATTAATGTTTTTGCATTTCAAAATAAATGGATATGGGATAACAACACTGGGACCTCTCTCTAAGTTCTTAGATCTGGGCTGCAAAAAGATGTAGAGATGCTCTACATAAATTTCTACAGTAATTCTTTTCTGCCTTCTAGTGGTCACTCAGAGATGTGCATTCCAGGTCTGATAGTCCTACCTTAAGACCAGGAGAAGAATAGGCAATATATATTTGTTTATTTATTGGTTAAATTTGTATCCCACCTTCCTTTAGTAGCACATTGGAATAGATAGGCTTGCAGTCTAACAAAATATGAAGCAGCCTTCTGCATCTTTCTTTTTATAAATATTACAATATTTATAATTAACTTTCTTTATGTCAACATTGCAAATAAATTGATTTTGAGATTTTCTGTGCTGCTCTTTACTGGATCACTTAGCCCTTTATTGTCATGTATTCAAATAGTGAATTCTAAGTCATCCTCCATTAATCCCAAAGTAAATTCTTTGCTCTTACCATGGTTACTATGGTAATAACACCTTGCAATATCCAAGGGCATTGCACAGTGTTGAAAATAAATATATCTGTGGACTATGGAAAAACAAACACCTTTTAAAAGTTTAAAACTGTCTGCAAGAATCAAGGATTCTAATTCTCAGTTTGGTCCACCCCCCCAGTGATTAGCATTCTTTTAATACTTCTTTCAGTTCTATTTCTGGAAGGCAACACTGGTAGATTTAATTCATTTGATTGGTCAGTTTTCAATAAAAGGAGATAACAATAGTGCATTTGTGCAGAGAGAAAAAATTCACCTCTATCTTTGGTGTAGGGGCTAAGGTGCTGAGCTAGAAACTGGAAGACTATGGGTGCTAGGCCTCCCTTAGGCATGAAAGCCAACTGGAGACTTTGGGTCAGTCTCTCTCTCTTAGCCCATCACACCTCACAGGATTGTTGTGGGGAAAACAGGAGGTGAAAGCCTTAGGTATGTATATTGCCTTGAGTTGACCAAAAATAAAGGTGGAATAAACATACAAACAAATAAATCTACACTGGTATCTATTAAATGTCTCCCTCCCAATAGAACAGAGAATTCTCTCCCTGTTGGCATCTAACTTCTACCAAGGCCGATCCTCCATCAAACAGAACAAGGTGGCCTCTCAAATAGGCCAGCAGTCCCGTGACTGTCCTCTTTGTGGGAGGGCATAGCTCTTGATATGATAAGGCTTGGCCCATGGCCCCTAATTTAACCTGAAGGTGCCATCCTGGAGGAAGTGATCCTGTCACCCCTGAAATGAGATCCACTGCCAGTCCAGTTTGTGTCTGTATGTGCCATAAGGAAAGGTCCCATCTTGTCAGTCAGCCACGCTGCCAAAAATTGTAAGCTAGCCATTGGAAAGATTGTGGATGCCCTCATGGGGGCAAGTGGGGCAGATGACAGCATGGAGGGGAGAGGGGAGCGTAATTATGCAAGTGCCAGGGCTCCTGTACTTGTGTCAGATACCTGTGGGGTAGAGCCTACAAATTTTCCATGTACCTGCTGAATTAGTAATGGAGTTATTCTATTATTAAAAAGTGCATTACTTTGGGTTATGTAGTAGCAGGTGAAGTATGTGTATCTGTGTATGTATGAAAGTAAAGCTGAGAGTTCATTATTCTTATGAATTAGAAACCTACATTATAGATGTATAGATTTGTGTAAACCTACAACATACTATATATGCACTGTCCTGAAGCTGGCATGCCTTGTGTTCAGTTCTTATTTTCCTGACCCTGGAAGACACTCTCACTGCAGAGATAGTCAGGAAAAACTGCCAGCTATGGATTTTCCTTTCTTTTTCTTTTTGCTTTATGTGCAATGACAAACTATCTCAAATGCTGAATATTATCATGTTATTAGTTCTTTAGGTAAGACAATGAAACTGCCTGCTTCTTACCCCACTACCTTCCCAGGCAGTGCTCTGACTTACTCATTTTCTGATTTAGTAATGAACTCTATATTTTAGCCATTCATCATTGGTAACAAAATAAGGAAGGAGGTTTGCAAGACCTCCAACTCCCAGGTTCCTCTGCTGATTAGATCACTTCAAAAAAGCTAAGTAAAGTCTTTATTATACTGCAGGCACAGCGTCATGCTAATTTTAGCAAGATCTTAATATAATTTTAATGACACAACTTCATAAAATTAGCAAGTTGCAAGTTAGCTGTTAAGGGAGGGGGTGACCTATAAAAGATATTCTCTAAAATAATGTTTCAGGACTGAAGTCAGATGTTGCACTTGGCAGCCTAATGTACTGTAAGATACAGATGTATGACCTAGTTAGATATTATTTATGCTTCTCCCCTCTCTCCATCCCTCACAGTCAGCTGTACTATCTCCAGGAAGTGCAGTGCATCATTATTCCTTGCCACTAACCTTCCCTTTGCACAAAAAAACATAATTCTATTTGCCTGAAATTTGCTACAAATACTCCTCACTATAGGATGAATGTAACATTGGCTTTTGTTCCTGTTTTGCCAACCACTAGGGTTAAAATCTCATGCCCAAAAAGTTTTGGTCTGCTGGAGATAGAATCAATCGGTGCAACATCCTTGTTGTGATGATGGCATCAGTACATAAATTTGCAGAGGTAATGTCAGCCTTACCAGGTAGACCGGACAGGAAACACAGCCAGATAAGCTAATTCTACATTATTGTAAAGCTACATTAACAGAATCTTGCAAGTCTGAAAGTACAGTTCTCCCACCATCACCTTTACAGCCCGAGAACTTAGGGATGGTCCCTTCTGAGCTTTTTGTTCTGCCCGCTATGCAGCTGTGGGCTGTGCTCTCGCTTCTCTGACCGTTCCCTAGGCAGAATCTCTTCGCCCATCTCTCAAGGTCATTCCCACATTCCATTACAGGTAACTGTTAACCATTGATCGATAACCCTAACCCTAATCTATTTGATGGGGAAAAAGTGTGAGACAGCCAAAATAAGGGGACATAATCAGCTGTGCTCCCTGGCAGGCAAAAGAGCTCAAATTTCAATACATTGTCTGAAACAAACAAAAATATTATAGGCACACTTCTTTCGTAACATCAGAATGTGAAGGACTGTCATTTGAAATCCTCTGCTCTGCATTCCATAAAAGATCTTATTCTTCAACTCTTAATGGTGATTAACTTGCCTGCAAATGTCCCATTCTAGTGAAAAACTAAAACATGATACCAACTTCAACAAACAGATGTAGCTCCAAAAGTAGTTCTGAATTTCCTACATGGATTTCTAGGGCATTTAGCATATCTATTCACTTACAGGTTTTTGAAAGTGGTATCCTGTTCTGGTTGGTCTATTTCTCTTCTGCCTCTCTCTCTCTCTCTCTCTCTGTCTCTCTCTCCCCATCCATCCATCCATCCATCCATCCATCCATCCATCCATCCATCCATCCATCCATCCATCCATGTATAGCTTTACTCATGGTAGTTTATAGAAGTACAGGCTTTGTTTTTTTTCTGGTTCATCTTCAGAATCCAGATGAGTAGAGCTGAGTTTCCTTACCAGACTGAGACAAAGTGGATCAGACTCCTTTTCAGAGCTGAGAATCAGACTACAAAGTGGTTTGGGCGGTCCTTGAGTAGGAATAGGAACTCTGGCAGCAACAGTGAGTGTTTTCATTATGAAAATTATTATGAAGTATTAATTTGCCACCTAAACAGAATTCTCATTAAAAAATCCAAAGGAAATCAACAACATACTACCCATAATTCCCTTCTAGCCAATTTTACTACTCCATCTGTGTTTTACAAAAATGGTTTTATTTTTGTGTATTCCTCATAAAGATCTTGTCCTTTCCTTGAACCATCGTTCCTTACTCTAGCACAGGAATCAATCTATTAATGTTAGATCAAGTCTACTGCTACAGCAGAGGAGGGGGAATCTTGTTTCTTAGATCTAATTGTTCCTACTGAATTTCTGCTTCATCATCACAGTCACCTTAATCTTTTTCCTCGCAAGGCAGGCCACAGCATATAAATAGAGAGCAAACCCCGTCCCATTTTAGCACTGAAGATGTTACCTAGCCGGGTAATGAAACGTTTGCAAGAAAAGAACCAAGCTCAGAGAACCCCAAGGACTCCACATCATTGTGGAGTTAGATATTCAATCTCTTCCAATCCAAAGGCATCTAGCAACCTGCCAGTTCCTTTGTTGTCTATACACTTTCCAAAAGATGGCAGTAAAATCATGTTTGATTCAAATACTAGGAAGACACTAATTAGATTTCTTAAGAAATAAGGTTACATAATCTTATACCTTCAGAGTTTCATTTTTGGCATAGTGGTTCCAGAAACAACATCCCTTTTGTCAGCATTATGTTACTATATTTTGCTCATTCTCACAATAATGGGCAACTCTGACTTTGTGACCAAGCTGCCTTGTCAAGAATGACAGTGAACTGAGTCACCATGCTGTGTGAAGGGAATGGATGACTGTGTGAATCAGACAATTAATTTGACCATTTCCATTTGGTGAGCTTCATGATGGAACGGGGATTAGGATGTGGAGTTCCTATATCCTGATGAAAATTTCAATCTCCACATCCAGATAGACCTTATATTTCAGAATATGTCAAAATATATTATTGTGACATTATTTTAATGTATGTCAACAGCTAGTTATTATATCTTCACTTCCTAAGGCAGGAATGGGTGAATTTTTGATTGCTAGGGGCATACAGTATTTACCATTCTGAAGGGAAATGAATGCTGGAATTAGCTTAGCAATAATACAAAAGTTGTTTAATCCTCTTGATAAGAGAATGGCTAACTAAGTTGTGGGAATGTGCTTCAACATCTACAGTAACTTCATATCATAATAGTATAGCTGACATAGAATTCAATTCAAACTGGAAACTATTTTTAGATTACAACTTAATATATGGATTTGTACCACATCAAAAATTTGTGTTTCTCTCTATATAGAGTCTATATTCTAATTTCTCAGGATATCAAAACCAGATCAGATTTTTACTAATAGAACTTGAATTTATTATAGCCTATGATTTTACTCATTGATTTATACTCTGTTGCCCATAGTTCTTACATCCATTGTTAGAGTTTACTAGTGATTTTTAGTCTGTTAAAGTGATAAAATATATCCTGTTATGTATAATCAACTATGTTATACTGTAAAATTACAACCTCCATGACATCTCTAAAATAATTCTTAAAAAAAAACACAAAATGGGTGGAACCAGAACTTTATCCCCCCCCCCCTTTGTGTGTGTGTGTGTGTGTGTGTAGTAGTGAGTAAGGTAATGTTTGGATTTTATTTTCTTTTTTAAAAACTGTTTTAAAGGCTTACAATACAAATTCCATATATTTCCTACTTTAAATACTAGAAAACTGTTGTTATTTATCTCTTTGTTTTGGAATCTCCTAGGGCTGTGTAAGCACCCTTCAAACCCTCTGATGGGAGCCTTATGGGGCCATATCCTGTCAATAGCTCAGGAGGGCCTCCTCCTGGGCATCCACACCTTTTCAGAGCATGTGTGTGTGCACAGATTACAATTCTAGGATTGTCACTGAAGCAAAGGAATGTGCACATGCAAGCCTGGGCAGCATGGGGAGGCCTTGAAGAAGCCATGGTGAGTCTTCAATAGGAGAAGGTGCTTCAATGCTTCAAGCAGTGGATTTAAAAACACCCTTCCGAATAATTTGCCCAGTCCTAATATTTATTATTATTTTACTGATGAAATTTATATTCTACAATTTTCTCATTAAAATAATCCCAAGTAATCGAGATTTTGCTCTGATGGCTACCAAAATGGTTTCAGGGCCACAAGTGATCCTGAAGCTTCTGGTTGACAAACCCCGTTATCCCAGGCATGATCTTGCTAATGAATTGCTAATGCTCAGAGCAAATGATCAGATGAGTATTTTTGTCTGCTGAGTCTTATGAAAGCCATACCAATCACATATAGGCATTTCCAAATATTAGCAATCTGGGAAACACCAGATAGAGGTGTTTAAAGGAGTCTGGGAAACACCAGATAGTTCTCTAAATTATGGGAATAATATAAATTACAGTCTCCTTGTTCTGATTAGCCACTCCGGGACATTAGTTACTGATGTTCTTTTGGCAACCTCTTCCAGTTTCACTAAAGCTTTAAGTCTTTCCTATTCTCTTTTTACATTTATTTTCAGTATCCTTCTTTGTTAGGCTCTATCAAGTAATAGGCAGACAATATTCACAAAATGCAATGATGCTTGTTGTTCTCCCACCATGAGATTTGTTTCATTTCAGAGGTCCTGGAAAATATGGATGCCTATTCCTTCTGGAAGACTAATAAACATCATTATACATAACTAGAAGCCATTGCATCCTATTAAATTCAACTCAACATAATGTAAACCAATTTTCCAGCCTACTGAGTCAGAGTTGGAGTGGAGTCACTTTCTTCTGAGACCACATATATTCATGAAGCAATTGCCACAAAATAAAACTATGGAGAGATACCTAACAGACTGAGTTGTGTTAGAGGATGCCAGGATCAGAGGTTCATCCATACATCTAGGCTTAGTATTTATTCTGTTCACTCCTTCTGCTACTTGTGTTACCACTTGGAACTTATACTCCTTATTTCTGTCCTAGTGAGATGATAAATAATATTAACGTGTATGGGACTATGACTTTTTATTGACATAGTTTATTATTTATTTTCTTTCTTTGGTGCACGCCACCTAGAGACTCACAAATGCAGCATTGGTTTGCATTTGTATAAACTGCCCCAAGTTATTGGTTTTTTCCCCCCATTTCAATCTTCCTGCTGCAAACCTAGTAGAGAGCATCTTGCACAAAGTGGGGAAGGAGAATGCCTGGTCCCACCGTTAAAAGTAAAAACAGAAATAAGAGTCACTAATCACTTCACTCAGGTTTAGCTCCAGCCATGACTGCTGCTAGGATTTCAAGACCTACTCCAAGTGGATTTGGCCTAAGGTAATGTGGGCTTCATCAGGAAAATGTTATCTAGCTGGGGTAGGATGGTGATTAATGTAAGTTTCTGTGGAATCAGGAATCCTAAACTGCTTTAGATCAGAGGGCTTCAAGATGAATTATTGTACCCCCCACTATTTTCTTGAGATGAATCATCAGCACTCCAACACCAGGCAAGGAGATAGCTGGGGAGTGGAATGGGTGGTATACTAACAGAATCCCAATTCTATCCTGAAGTTCTTTGAATTACCAAGACTGTGCTATAGCTCTACATGTTTTGAAAATAATTGGAAAAAACTGCTTTGGATCATCTGTGAGCAACATAGCACCTCTCCGCTATTCATTGAAGAAGCCTTTTTTTCAGGCTTGAAGAAATTTTTTTTTTTTCACTGTCTTCAAGTGGCAGCATCTTCTTTTCAGATTTGTGCTTGAAACGTTGTTAAGCTTGCAGGTGGCATAGAGCACTTTCTTCAACGATTTGCAAAGCATGCATAATTGTAGGGCACACAGTCAAGAAACTGCTATGCAGAGAGCTACAATAAAAGAGTTACAATTCAGTAAGAAGATGGGTGCATGATTTCAGTTTCAATTTGTTTTATTATTGCTTTTAGCCAGGAAAACTGATGCATGATCATTGTCAGCCCTTCAAGTTAGGCCAGGTCAGGAAAGAGGCACAGCAAGGAGTACAGGAATGCTACTTTATTGCTGTAGGGCAGTGTTTCTCAATCTCAGCAACTTTAAGATGTGTGGACTTTAACTCCCAGAATTCCCCAGCCACACAGCTTAGTGACTAAGGTTGAGAAGCACTGTTGTAGGATTTAATAACAACAGAATCTTGAAAGCCTGCCAGAGTTTCCCTCTTATTCCAAGCAGAATCAAGGCAGGGTTATTCTGAATTTCTTTCTCACACCTTCTCCTTTCCCAGGATTCTCTTTTATTTTCCCTTTCTTGTTTCTGCAAATCTGCAAAAAGAATATCTCCGTATTTCTTTCCAATAGTTCACTGCAATGTCACCTCACAGCCTGCTGGGTATTGCTTTGGTTATGGAGCAAGAATGAGTCAGGTTGACATATAACCCCCATCCTAGCTCAACTAGGTTTCAGTTGCACAAACCAAATCAACTTGTTCATCCAGTCTTAAATCCCAGATCACAAAGGCTTTCCGAGTTACCCACCTGAAAATAAATAACAGCATTTTATGGCCCAGTAGTTTTCATTCAAGCAATTGGTTGGAAAGTAAATCAGAAAGAAAATGTTTATGAGCTGTCTCATTTCCTGACATGGCGCCAGCCTATGATTCCTCTTTGGATGAAGAAATGGAACACAAATGGGCTTCTGGCCAGGGTGACGCAGAAAGTAACACCCCACAAGCAGCACTGATATAGGGGACTCAGGCCTAGCAATGCTGAAAAGGTTATTTCAGATAGCATGTCAGCCCTTTTCATACAATTTCTGTCTTTGAATTAAATACCAGACTAACTAGCCTAAGGGAGAATCACCAGCTGCACATAGAGACGGAAGACTGTAAGAAGGAGTTCAACTCTGTAGGAAGAAGCCCAGAGCATGAGTGGAACCATTTGTAAGTAGCATGTGGCCTATGTAATTAGGACTGATACACCCCAATTAAGACTGAGAGCATGCCTTTAAGGCTTTATCTGGATGCATTTAGGAGCCGGTATAACTTCCTGCTGTAGCCTGTTCTTGTGTGCCCTAAATTGGGTTGCCCATGATTCTAGGACCCCTTGACCTCTGCTTTGGCCACATCACTGCTGTTCTCTTTGAACTCAGGTTGGTGTGGCACCTACTTGTCCATTGGAATCCTTGACCTCTGCCATTTTGACCATTTTCTGTCTTCTCTTTTAGATCCAGTTTCCCAACAGGATCTCTGTCTCTTGATTCTGACTGAATCATTTTAATGATCTCATTATGTAACTTAACTTTAATTTATGGCTGTTTGTAAAGCCAGTTGCCCAGAACATTTCTTTTTCCCTTCGCTGGCTTATTCCATCTCTTGCACACTTTGTGTTCCCCCTATTATGACTAAAATAGCAATACCTCTGCCTTTTTCCTCCCAACTGTTGTATGCAGGTATGTTCTATTGTTTTGCCATAGGGATCCTAGCAGGGAGTGTGAAAGACAAAAACTTAGACAGATAGCTCAGTATGAAAGGGCAAAAAATAATGCAACTCTTATTAGAAGAAAAAGAGCAGAGTATTTGGTATGAGGTAATGAAAATTCATGTTCATTAGATGAAAATGCTAACTTTGTATATATACTGATGGGGTCTGAACTGACTGTAACTAATCATGAAAAAGATCTTGGGATCATAGTGGGTAGTTCAATGAAGATGTTAATCTACTGCATGGCAGCTATGAAAAAGGCAAATGTTATGCTAGGGAAAAATAGGAGAGGGAAAATGCTACCATTGTCATGCCCTTTTGCAGATCTATTGTACAGCCACATGGAGAAAAATACTGTGGACAGTTCTGGTAGTGTCTTCTGAAAAAGAACATAACAGAGCTGTACAAGGTGTAGAAGAGAGCAACCAAAATGCTCAGAGGACTCAAGCACCTTCTCTCCAAGGAAATGATAGCATGTGTGGGACATTTTAGCTTAGAAAGAAAAGCAACTGGGAGGCACACAGTTGAGATCAGAGGTGTTTGTTGAAATGAGAAAAGCAGTGTTGTAGCTGTCATGACACAAGCACTGGCTCTTTCGTATGTGTGTATAGCATCACAGTGCATAAGTTAAAGGAGCGGGGCTTGCATCACAGAAGCATGGCACTCATTTCATCAAGGAGGCATGAAGAAAATAGGTTATTCTTCCTTTCTCTAAACACTAAGACCAGGAGTCATTCAGAGTAGCTGACTGAAAGGAGATTTAGAATAGGTAATGGATATGCTGTAACTTCATAGAGGACATCATTAACTTGCAGAATCAATGACCAAAGATGTGGTGAGGACTGCTAATTTGGATGACTGGACCGGCTGGATAAATTCATGAAGGACACATCTATCAATCTTGAAAGCTTGGTGTTATCTCCAGGTTAGAGGCAACATCCTTCAAAATGCCAGTTACAAGGCAACAGCAGCAAGAGAGAAAAAGCTTTTTATCTTCTGCTTATGAGCTTCCCAGGGGCATCTGGTTGGCCTTATCCAGCAGGACTGTTCTTAAAGAATCTACTTAGGGTATACCTTAAAAGGGCCAGAGTATTCTGTGTGTATGCAACACTCTTAACTAAGTCACAAGGTGGGGGTTAGGAAAAATGGGTCACTCAACCCAGTCAATTAACTCAAAGTAGTTTAGATATGTCTGAGGTTAAAGTAACTCCCTCCAGTCATCTGGGGGTTAACTAAACCTTTTTATTTATTTTTATTTATTTATATTTCAACTTTATCTCTGCCCATCGCACTACAGAGCGACTCTGGGTGGTTTACAGTAAAAACAGAATAACTATTAATTAAAATAAATGAATATTAATCAATCAATCAATTAATTAATTAAAATACACTACAACAAGAAACTTCCTATATAATATTTCCAGGAGACTGATGTTAATTAGGTGTTAATAAACTCAGGGAGCATCTTCAAGTTCCTATAGATCTCCATCAAGGTCATCTTCCTTACTTCCTACACTGCCTGACTGTTAAGAAAGGAATGGAAGTTTCCCTGATCAATCATTCTGAACTCTTCCCTGTCCCTTTGAAGAACTGCTCCTGCAGCTCACCCCACCTTTGGACAACTGGGAGAAGGGTGCCTAACCCAGTAAGGAACACCCTACTTCATGTTCCCACCAGTGATAAATGAAAAGTATAAATTGGGCTAATGCAAAAGAAAGTACATTATTAGTTCTGAAAGACAAATGAAATTAGTGGAGCCAAGCACAGTACACAGGACTGTAGACTACATTAAGGCACTTTAGATGGCATGGAAGTTGACTTGCAGTTTCTATGGTTTTTATTGAATAAATAAATAAAATGCCTTAAATTAAGATAAAAATTTTTAAACACATCAACAGCATAAAACTACATTTGTGTACAAACACCACGTTAGATATCTGAATTCAACTAGAGGTTTATTCTGGTAAATACGTTGTTTATATTTCTACTGCAATGGTATCTAATGGAAAGGGGTGTCAAAAAAGTCAAAATGGTGGTTGCAGCAGTATGATTGAAGCCCTGCCCCTTTGTGCATCTACATGTACAAAATACATGTACAAAAAGGATGGGCAGCTTTGGGTATTCTGTCTCCTCCCCCATCTATGCAGCTGCTGTATTACATGGAATGTTGTTAAGTTAAATTTGTGTGTAATTGTATATTTAACCTCCCAAAAGTTAGTTACTTGGGTCATTGGTCCAATTAAATCTTCTATGGAACACAACTCTAGAGTGATTTATTGATTTGGGCCACAATTTATATGGCCACCCAACCCACAAATCATGACTCTGGGCAGCTATCATAGAATAAAAACAAAACAAGGTAAACCTAACATAAATATTGCAATATAAGACAACACAAATGAGGACAAAGACACAACATATTCACAGTCGGAAATCATCTTCCAGATGGGCTCATCCAATGTCCTGGTTCATTGCTTTTAAAGCCTTACAGGAGGCCATTAATGTTGGGGCCATCTGAACTGGGGGGAGTGGAAGGGGAAATGTTCCACAGGGCAGGTACCACAACAGAGTATAGTTATTAGAAGTGTGTGAAATTGCTATACCATAACAATATGGTAAATTTGTGATTGGGAATTATGTTTGATATGTTGCATTTAGTGTGTTTGTTCATATTTGTATTTATGTTGTGATTATTGTTTTGTATTGTAAGCCTTGCAAAATTACAGTGTTTGCTTAAGATAGGTGGCCATATAAATTTCATAAATAAATAAACAAACAAATAAATAAATAAATAAATAAATTTTACAAAACATATTAATACTGTAGTCTCAGATGGCAGTCCAAAGGTTTAGGATTGACACACAATCTGCAGTCCCCCCAATTTCTTACACATTATAATACTTATGCCAAGAATGTAATAAAATATGCCAATATATATTATTCATAGCAACATAGCAACAAAAGCAGCTCAAAACCAAAACCTGATGATGACATCTCTCTTGGTTCATAGTTGATTCACCAAACTTTTATTTGCCCACAGTTTAGGACAACCACGTTAATGGTGGAGGTCTATATGGATTCTGGTCCCAGAAACTGGCTGGTGTCCTTTACAGCTGTATAACATTTTGGATTTGAAGGACAAAAGGTAGATCAGAGCATGTCAAAGTGCAGGTAGTACCTGTCTACGGCTTCTTAAACCAAACATCTCTTTTCCTAGGATGGCAGAGAACAACACAACCCTCCCCCCCAATGCTTGCAGATGGATACTGTATAGTCCCCCACGCTGTCCATATACATTTTTTGCCTTTGAATCTGAAAAGCTGCACCCTTCAGTAAGGGTTATTATTTTGTCATATGCTTCGCACAATTACAGCTATAGTCTGTTATTTTACACAACTGACCAGTACAAGTCTTTGTTGAGTCTTTGGGAAAAAAACTGATGAAGTGCTTGCTGCTATTTTTGTCCTCAGAAGTTAGATATGCTTTTAACTGTTAGGTGACTTTGTAATCCTAGAATTGTATGCTAATGTTAGGGTTGAAGGTATAATGGGTGTTTTATTGTTTGAGTCACACTATCTGCTGAAGTTGATGGTAAACGAATAATATAAATAAATAAAGATTCTAATCAGAGAAGTCCCACTGGATAAAATTTGTATTCTAGAGAGCTATTTACTTGGTGCTACTAAGAAGACATTCTGGCTTTAATGTTGTAATCTTAAACACATAAAAGAATAAGCTTCTTGGAACAGATTGGGACTTGCTCCAAGTAAGCAAGTATAGGTCTGTTTTGCACAGGAAATGTTCTGAATATCTTAAGTCAGAAGAATATTATACTGTAGGACACAGACAAGAATATTATACTGTAGGACGCAGCAGATAAACAGGCAAATAGTAGTGATGGGGACTTAAACTGACACATTTAAGACAAACTTTGCCATGCATGGTTCTTCTAGGAAGTTCCTGGTTTGTACTGTTGAGAACTTTCTTCCTTGGAGGATTTAGCAAACACAGAATCAGCTATACTTGAATTAGTATTAACCAACAGAGAAGACCGTTGAGGAAACAGAAGTAGCAGAAACACTGGGGAAAGTGACCATCTAATGCTGGAGCTGATGACTTTAAAGATTTTGTAAAGCAAATCTGGACATTAAAAAAAATCAATAAACTGAGAGAAATAAGTAGGATTCCATGCCAAAGGAGGAGAAGGAGCTCAAGGTGGGTATGATTTCCTTTAAAAGGAAGATACTAAAATACAATTCTAATGAGAGAAAAATGAGGACAGTAGAAGACAGTAATGTGGCTACACAAACAGCTTTGGAATACAGTATCTGAAAATAAAACCACAAAAAGGACAGATATGGGAGGTGGCAAGAGAGGCAGGTCACCAAGAAAGAGTGCATACAAATGGGCTAGAATAATAGAAATGGGGTGAAGAAACCTAAAGCTCAGGATAAAATGAGCTTGGAAAAGGATGCTAGAAATAATGAAAAGGGCTTTTTTAGAATTTTCAAAATAAAAGGAAAAGAATCAGCATCTCAGTTTCTCAGTGAAGACAGCAAAATTTTCATGCTAACTAAGAAAAAGTATCGCTATCTAGCTCCTAATAGGAGGATACACATTCAGAGAAATGAAATCGGCAATGGTGGTTTCACTGGATCTGGAAAAGGCCTTTAAGAGAGTGCAGTGGAAATTTCCGAAAGAAATTGCAGCAGAACAGCCATGCCTGTAAGATTGAAAGCTGGCACTCTCAAACCTCCTCTCTCAGAAACCCTTTGGGACTTCACACCTGGATCCACCTCCTGCTTTGAGTTAGTGAGTTGGCAGTTCTCAGTGCCACCACCTTTCTTCTTTCTTCCAGAGGTTGCTTCACCTGATGTCCTTTCCTTAATGCTGTTTCATGACAGAGAAGGACTACCATACCCTGTGCTGTCCCTGTGGCAATGAGAGGAGGAAGAGGAGGAAGAGATCAAGATAATGGCTTCCTGGCTGTGTTTCTTAGAGGTATATGGTTAGAGGATTTCAGCTGTTCCTTGGGAGACAGACCAAGGAAAACCCCTCTTTTTAATTTAATTTAATTTTCAAATTTAATTTAATTTAATTTTTAATTTAATTTAATTTAATGTTTCAGATTATTTTACCTAATTTTTATGAATAATTTGCTAAGAGGGATATTTGCTAGAAGTATAGAATGAAGTTCAAATATCCCTCATTAACAAATGAATGGATAGGTTCTTAAAGAATATTAAGTACTGTATGTACTGTATTTAAGATGAGACAAGAAATCTTAAGAAGAGACAAATTGAACAAAAGATTCTTTTCCATGTTTGCCAGACAGAGCAGAAAATGTGTAAAAACTGTTGACTGTAAAGCTATGTTTGAATTGTATGTCCAGAATTTGGGCCCTGTCACTATATGAATAATGATGGATATATTGAACTTGGTGGGTAGCAAAAAAGATGTCTTCCATGTTAGAAGGACAGCGCAACTTCAGATTTAAAGGCTTGAATCACTGATATTTGCTCATTTTGTTTGTGAGCTGGTTGTCTATAGAGTAACGCCATGTAGACATGCTTTCTTGATATTCCTAAAAAGTAGGCTGAATTATTTCCTTTGTATCCTAATAAATTTTTATTTATTCCTTTCTTCTTCTTTTTTGTATATTTTCTTTTTCCCCATCTCCTGTTTTTTTTTTACTTTCTTCCTTTTTTTATATCCAAGCAATAAAATTAAAAAGAGGAATCTCTCTCTTAAAAAAATGTGCAGTAAAATTCCAGAAAGCATCAGATAATGGATTTAAATAGGCAGATTCTAACAGAATGTTATTAAAATTTCCCCAACAGTCAGAGCAGTTCAACAGTCAAACTAGTTACTGGATAAATCCAAATGGAAGTGAAAACTTATGGAGGACCCCTTCTGATTTTGAATTTAGGAGGCCTGGTGCTCTACTCCAACATTTTGCTATTTTCAGAGCCTTGTTGCTGTTGCAAGGGAAAAATTGGCAGAACAGCTCATATGCTCTTGTGGTCTTGATATAAACAGATCTTTATAAAATGTCCAGCAACCAGGAAGAACTACAAAATGTATGAATAGGTGAAGAAGAAGGATTTTTGTGATCTATATTTTTGGTAATTGATCTAGTGCTTGAAAATTACCATTAAAATAGACATATAAGCCATAAGTGGTGAAATTCAAAAGGGTAATTATGACATCAGCAGATATTTGCCACTTTCAAAACTCCAAAAGAATTGAAAATATATGTATGTGCTTGGCTGATCATCTGGCAATGGTAACAATCCATCAACCTTGCAAGTTGCATTTCCCAAAGTATAATGGGACATTAGTGCATCAGGGAGGGTTAGGACAAAGTTGCAAATTCCACTAAAACCTGTTTAAATACCATTTAGATCAAGCCTTGAATGGCTGACTTCTGTTCTAAGAAGAAATCTTTTCCATTGCAAGGATACTGATGGCCTCTTGACTACAACTTGACAGCAGTGTATTTGTATGTCTGCATGTGCGTGTGTGCACACGTACATGTATGAAAGAGAGGGAAAGGAGGAGAATAGAGACTAAGAAGTCAGGGAAAGGCTGTAGAATTCAAAACGTTATACACATCAAACTACTTCTTTCATGTTTCTTTCATGCGAATCATGGATAGAAGGTGATAATGGTTTAAACATACAAAGCCTAGAATAGATCCCCTTTAAATGCTGCCAATCATTCCTGCTATTGATGGTATATTTTTCTTCTGGTACATGATATTACAATGCTCAGAACAGCTGAATGATTGTTGCATAATTGGCATCGGCCTCTGGCCTTTTAATACAGCCATAATTTCTGTGTGTTTTCTGTGACAGAATAAAGGAAAATTGGCTATAGTTGTTGTTCTCTTCCTCTGAAGGTTTTTTTCCCCTGCCTTCCTTGATATTTGAGCGAGTTTGAAATGCAGGATAAAAACAAATACCTATTAATTTAACAAATACAAACAACTACTGCTGAAGGAGAAAAAGTCTTTGCCTTCTATATGATCAAGTCCACTTGCTCCCTTGCAGACCAGTCCTCCTCGCGGTGACATTATGAATCAAAATATAATACAAGATTTTGACTGTAGCGTCCTTGGAATGATGTATTTGAGGCCTGGGGGATTTGAGAAATATAGGCTTCATTAACACATATATTTCAGGCTGAGAGGAAATTTCATAATGTACATTAACTCCAATAGATACTGCCTACTGCCATCATATTTGGGCTGCAAAAATATGGAGGATTGCTAGATGTCAGCAAAGAGGTATTTAAAAAAAAAATCTAAATCTGTTGCCATTCAGGGCTTATCCTAATCCCCATTTAGCTTCCAAGATAGCCTTTTCTATGCTGTTAGACAGAGATATGTACCTACTTACAATAGTCGCTCTTAGTTTTTCTTTTCCTACCTTTGAGGGTTTTCTTTTTCTTTTCTCCACTAGGTAGTTTAGTATAGGTGTTAGTCTGTTTTCTTTTCATGTTTATCATCTGGTTTCTGTTGTTTAACAGGTTAGATTTCTATTCTAAACAATATAATTTTTTATATAATAGTTATATAATTATATTGCTGTTTAAAAAAGAAATAATAATGACAATATTTTTCAATGCATATGGACAATTTCCTTTTGTTATTTTTGAACCCTATGCAAGTAGTGCAAAGATTATTTTGGATTCTGGATTTCCATGCAATAGTGATCTACATATTATTCTAAGTCTGAGTTGCCATGTCACAATACACAACTAAACATGTTTTTGTGAGGTCTTAAAATCATTATATTCTGGGAAGAAGTCATTAGATATATTAATTGCACTTCAAGATAGACTTTAATATTTTCCTATTCCATATTCTTTTGAAATACATGCCTACTACAAAAAAACTAACATCTGAATAATAGAAATGGGATTCTTCACATCCTCCTTAAGGGGAAGAGACTTCACCTTTAATATTAAAAAATAAATTCATGGCTGCAATTACTCAGCAGACTAAAGACTAGACTATGTATGGATTATTATAATGAAATATGGTCTTCCTTTATTGAAACTTCTGTGTAATAATAGTAGGGGTGAGTGTGTGTGTGTGTCTGTGTCTCTGTGTATGTATGTATGTATATTTCTTGTTTTCTTTCTCTTTTGTTGTTTTTATTAATGAAAGGCAAAAGCCAGAAACAAATCCCCAATATACCACTTAACATTCTGAAAGAGTGATAACAATCTGCACATCTCATCCTAAGGTATTTTTGTATAAAACAAGTGGATATAGAACTACAGTCATTGAATCATGTTAATGTAAAAAAACCCCTCATGGAATACCTACTAAAGATACCAGTTGACTGTCATTTGTACCGTCCTAGCCCGGTAATAACCACATCAGATCACACTTATCGGGGTTGAAGAGCTTTCTGACCGTCCTAGTTTGGTAGCCCAACTAGACCGGTCTAGCACATTTGACTAACTCTTTTCTGCATTCCATTTACAGCATTGGGAGGGATTTCCAGATTATCCAGGCTAATCCCAAATCTTATTACTGCACTATGACTAAGTAAAAATATTCATTGCATCAACATTATCTAGCTGCATATGAGTATATGGCATGACATTTACAACAGAGTCATATGCTATACAAGTTTACCCAGAAAGATACCCTATTTATTTTGTTTGTTTTTGAATTTCTATGCCACTAAATCATGATTGACTTTCAGGGCCTTACAATAATGTAAAGTACAATAAAACCTCTACAATACCAAGTGAATCAAAATGAAACTATAATGAGCAGTACGCAATATCGATAATTTGACATAAAAGAAAAGCAGCACCTCCTGACTTCAAACCCTTCCACTCACAAAACAGGGCACCACAAGCAGCTTTTCCCAGAGGGATTTTGAACAGGTCAACTCTATTGGAGTAGGCAATCCTTAAGGTACCTGGAGGCCAAACCACATATGGCTTTATAAAGTAAAACTAGCATTTTGAGTTGCAAAGTACAGGCCTGCATTGGGTACCAATTACAGGTACCAAATACTAGTTGACCATAGCGACTAGGGCCAGTCAGGACACGAACTGCTACCTTTTGGACCGAGTGGCCTTCAAATGTATTGGTGCTTGTTTATTATGTAATGAAATAATATAATGCTGGAAAAGTTAAAGCATTTAGTTACGTTATTAACTCCTTGGTTAAAAGGGAAACAATATTGTAATGCAGCTGTAATAATGATTAATAACTGGATTTGTTGCAAGGAATTAATTGAAATAAATTGTTTTTGCATAATTGAGTATTAGATTAATGGACAAGAGAAATATCCTATTGTGTGTGATAGAGCTTACTGTCTAGTAAGTGCGCAGAATTCTAAACACCACACACAAAGCAGGGTTAACTTCTGAGTAAGCAAATATAGGTTACATTGTTAGACTAATTGGTTATAGCTGGACTGCTTACTTTGTGTGTGTATGTGTACCTATAATTGTACTATTGTGCTATTACAATTATCATATGAATTATAGTACAGAAGGCTAGAGAGATGTATGAAAAAAACTGAAGAATAATGCTGCGATGTTTTCTTTCATTCTTAAGGAAAGGATTGCTTTTATTCTAAGGTTCCAGTCAAGTAGCTTTGAAGATTGATGTCTCTCTGCTTCTTAATATATATAGAAACAATATTGTCAATTCTGTTGGTAAGATTGGCTAGCTGCAGACTAAAATCATTTTTTGTGAGTGCAATTGCAAATGTTATTTCCAGGTCTGCAATTATTTTCTCATTCTCCAGGGTTGTAGAACTATTTCACCAAGCTCAGCTTACAATATAAATTCAGCAGTGATGCCAAATTTCCCACAAGATGCAGGAGCAATCCTATGTTGTTCAAACCAAGCAACTTGTAGCATTCAGGAAGCAGTGCTAGCTTGGGAATCTTCCATCAAATGACCCCCTTTGCATGATGTAGATGACTCCTTTCTTTTTTTCCTTGGGTTACTGGTTTGCTTAGGAAGTTTTGGAGGGATTTTGTTGGTTAATTAGAGAAGATATGTGAGATAATCAACAAGCAAACCAAAACGCCTACTAACTAGACAACAAAAAACAGGAGTCATCTACAATGTACAGTGTAAGGATTATAACAGCCATTATGTAGGACGAACAAGTAAAATATTGGCAGACCGCATCCATGAATGTCAGCTGGCAGTCAGAAGAGATGACAAAAATCCTTAATTCTATAACATGTGGACAGACTTAACTACAGTTTCAACTGTGAAACTGTTAACCTTCTAAAACAACCCAAATCCAAAAATGCTATTGAATTCCTGGAAGCTTGGTACCCAGGCAAATTAGCCATCAATAAACATGTAGAGCTAAACATCAAATAAACAGGAAGGAGACAATACCCTAATCAAGGAACCATCAAGGAGGAAGTCACACCCACACCATGAATGGCAGGGCAAGCTACTATATATAAACAGACAGCAAACCATAGTCTCCCTTGCACTGATGATGTTACCTAGCTAGGTAATAAAACATCTGCAAGAATACAACTAAGCTCAGAGAGCACCAAGAACTAAACAGTTCAACCCTGAGTGGGTATATTTTCTTCTACTGAAACCATGCTATACAAAACACAAATGGCTAAGCCTTTTACATAGAAACTACATTATTGTTTAACACAATCGGGGGGGTCCTTCTGTACTCATGATTCCTGCTTGAAGAGCAGGTGGCTTTTCTGGCTAGGAGGACCTTGGCACCACTTTGTGCTTTGTGCCAGTTGCACCCACTCCTGGATCATGATGCTCTGCTCAGTTACTCATGCCCTGGACACCTCCTGAATGGACTATTGTAACATGCGCTACACAGGGCTGCCTCTGAAGAGCATACAAAAGCTTCAACTGGCACAAAATGCAGCAGTGCAGGCAGTTAGATGTGCCCTAGAACAGCACATGTTACACCTCTGCTCCACAAGCTGCATTGCTTGCTGTTTTGCTTCCAGGTTCAATTCAAGATGCTGGCTTTGACCTTTAATGCCCTACATGGCACAAAACTAGGTTATCTGAGGGACTGCCTCTCCCCCACATCTACCCATCCAATCAGGACTGGCAGGAGAGGCATGTTACGGGTCCCGTCTGCTAAAGAGTTCTATCTGACAGGACCTAGGATGTGGCACTCACCCTTTGGAACATCATTCCCCCCAAGATGAGATTATCCCCAACCCTACTGGCATTTAGAAAATCCCTGAAAACATGGTTCTTCCAGAAGGCTTGAAGACCCCAGGGAAATGGGGAGCCTGGGAGATGGTTACACTGTGTGTAGGATACTGGTCCATTCTCCCATTGTCTTATTTATATTTGTGTTTAATTGTTTTTAATTGTTGGTTTTATTTGTTTTAACTGGTTGTTTTACTGTATGCCACTCAGAGTCACGTTTGTGAAATGTGCTGATAAATCATAAAATAGTTTAGCACAATGTGCAAATGTAGCCATTGTCAACTCTTGCTGTATTTAATGTGTGGCTTATTGAGTGTGAATACAGCTAGGTTTTAATGTAAATTTAGATGATTATGCTGGATCATATTTAATTTGGATTCTTGCACTGAGCAGGGTTTGAACATGATGGCCCTTTCCAATTTTAAATTTCTGTAATGTATTTTCACTGATCATTGCTGTATATTTGATTAGAAATGAGAAGACAACTTTCCACTGTCAATCCAGTGCAGTTCTTTTTCCTCTGAGGTTGTATTTGGTCCAAATGTACAGCTGGTATTTCACCATATCTTTTCACTATAGAAAGCAGATGGCATGTCTGTTGGTTTTCTATCACTTAATGATCTCTGTCTCTGAAACAAGAACCTATGGCCCTCCAAATATTGTTGGAATCGAGCCACTATCAACTCCAGTCAGCATGACCAACACTGGGCTGGTGTTAACTGTAGTACAATGACATTTTGAAGGCCACAGGTTCTCTCTCCCTGACCTAAAAGTGCATATATCAATCACTCACAATTGAGTCATCAGATACAAATATATAGAATCTCATCCTTTGTTTGGCCTGACTCCTTTTAATTAATTCATAAGATTAAGAAATCATTCTATGCAAGTCAAGTAACAGTACAAACTGATGGATCAGGTTGGGAAGGAATATTTACATTTTAAAATCAGATTTCACATGTAAAATTCCTGAGATGCTGTAGACCCATGAATATCAGGCTATTGACACTTTGAAAGTTACTTATAATTATTTTGGACCTCATGTGAGTGCAAGTACAGCATACCTCTGCTATTCATTAAAGCAACCTGTCTTTTCTCAGACTCCTGCAAGAGCTGGGAAAAAAAGGTTGCAGCTGATTTAAGAGTCACATTTAGGATGACAAGATCAGGGCTGCAGACATCCAGACATCTCCTCAGTAAAGAGAAACAGAAAATTCTAACTCTGGTCCTTCAGATTTTTGTGGCAGAGTTTTGCCTCTCTTTAATCATCTGAATCCTCAAAGCAGCAGTATCTTTTTTTTTTAGACTCACACAGAAGCCTGAAAAAGAAAATGATGGGCTGCTTTAAAGAAAGCACAGAGGTGCTGTACTCCAAATAATTTTTGAAGTCTGTCCAATGCCAATGAATAGGTTAGGTGACATATTTCTATGATTTTATCACATAAAATGGTGACCTCTTGGCATCTGTAGATAGTCTATTCCTTAGAGAATTTCAGCTGGCAGTACCCCTCTGATATTTATGGGAATCTATCATTGCCAGAGCTTTAAAAGTGCTGCAGTTCCAGAGACCACCTAGGAACTTAACCCCTTCTGAAGATCAATCTAAGCATTCCTCTGGGTATGCTAGAAACTACTTATAAATACAATTGATCTTAACACAAAAGAAAGTGTGGCTATTTTAAAAATATTTTAGGAGGAAGTTTCTAAAATGATATCAAATGAAACTTCAAAAAAGCTTAAGGAGCCACCAAGTAGGTGAATGCTGAACAGAAAAAGGGGAAAAACCCCTTACTGGAAAACTTGTCAAGAGTATCTATTAGTCTCTTTTATCAAACTTTCTTCTGCAAAAGAAATATAGATTAACCCAGCTTTAAGTTTATTTAAAGCTTTATTATAATGTTTTATTATAAAAAAAAAATCCCTTCTCACCCCTATGGGTGGTATCTTGTACCTTCCACAATCTCGGGTCCTCTACCAGAGGTCTGGGAGTTTGAGGGTTCTGTGCAGTATCTTAACTGTTCTTAGCACTGCACTCTTCTGGACAGAGAGCTCTGATGTTGTTCCTGCAATCTGTTGGAGCCACTCTCCCAGCTTAGGAGTCACAGCCCTGAGCCCTCCTACCACCATTGGGTCCACATATACAGTATATATGGACAGGCAGGTATTGGGCAATCAACCAGACATTGTGGTAGTAGACAAGGACCAGAAGCCAGCAGTGGTGATAGATGTAGCGGTGCCAAGTGACAGCAACATCAGGAAGGAGTATGAGAAGCTGGAGAAGTACCAGAGCCTGAAGGAGGAACTAGAGACAATGTGGAAAGTCAAGGCCAAAGTGGTCCCAGTGGTGGTAGGGGCACTCGGGGCGGTGACTCCTAAGCTGGGAGAGTGGCTCCAACAGTTCCCAGGAACAATATCAGAGCTCTCTGTCCAGAAGAGTGCAGTGCTAGGAACAGCTAAGATACTGAGCAGGACCCTAAAACTCCCAGGCCTCTGGTAGAGGACCTGAGATTGAGGAACACACACACACAGAGACACATATACACACACTATAGTATGTTTTCTGTTGAAGGGAAGGAAAGAGGCAAACAACTAGTTGAGCTTTAAAAAGGTTATTTTTGCAGCAATTTTCTTTGTCATGTAAGTATGTAGTCTGAGTTGTTACTGATACTTTTCCTCAAGTAATATTAAGCAAAAAATGAAGGATCCTGATCAGACCTAATAAATAAATAAAATCCAGAAATTTCAAGGATAGCTACAGGGTACAGTATTTGATGACCAGGAAACAATTGATCTGTTTTTTTTTTTAAAAAACATCTTTAGTTTCATCAAAGGTAATGGAAATATTGAGATTTAAAAGACTTTTTCCATGCCAATTTTACTATAAGGCATTTTAGTATTCAGTCTGGCTCTCCATACTGAGAAGCCAGATGATTCCAAGCATATTCTCTTTCAAATGTGCCATCTCCCACTGCTGTGATTGAACATAATGACCTCCCTGGTGATATTATTTAGATCAAGTTGCCTTGATGTAACAATGAGGGTGCTATTATGATTTAGCACTTTATTGACACCCCTAGAATGAGGCTTCTGCTAACATCTCTGTCTATTATTGCCCATTGAATCAACAATTTCCAGATGGGATGCGGAGCTCCTTTGCCAGGCACAATTAACATCCACTTTGATTCCCCCCGCCCCACTTCTCTCATTGATGCTCACATCTCCTTTATGGAATATTGCCTGTAAAATCCATTACATGTGTTTTTCAAGAGGATGCAAGTCATGCAAGTCTAAATAGTGATGACATTATTTAAAAATCAATTAATATTGATAGTTCTTAAAATGCCCATTAAAGTAGCTTCTGGAATGTTCTTATGGATTGGAATAATTAAGTTACAGACTACAAAGTCTCGGGTAACACAAGTCAAGTTTTATTACTGATTAATAATAGTTTTTATCCTATTATACATTATAGATTTTTACATAAGCATGCCTACATTATATAGGTATGTAAGTATTTTATTTATTTGTTTAATACAATTCAGAGACTATCCAACTCCAAACGATCCTGGGTGACTTACACTGAAAAAAAAGCAGGAACAATAAAAAATAAAGGAAGAGATCACACAACATCCACGGAAGGCAAACTATAACAAATAAAACAACCCCCAGGGGCTCAACTACCACCTTACCCAAGGCCTGGGAGAGCAGCCAAATTTTCAATGACTTTCTAAATGTCATGAGGGTGGGAGCCATATGTCTCTCTGGGGCGATGCTGTTCCACACAGCAGGCACTGTGACAGAGAAGGCACACTTCCTAGGTCCCAATAGATGACACTGTTTCATTGAAGGGTACACCCTCTGCAGAAAAGCAAAGGAAAGGAAAGACAAAGGAGTTGTTATGATGATGATGATTCATTTCAACTTAAATGCTGCCTTTCTTATTAAGAATACATTAAGAGTATCACATCAATATTGTAAAGTTACTATTCAAAATGCTTTTAGTCTACTATGCTCCCAGGACCATAGGAATGCCCTCAAACTCTTGAGTGGGGCTGATACAATCCATCTAATTCTTGCTATGAAATTGTAGTTTTTAACATGCTAGAACAATCATTTTACCTGTATTAATGTAATTTAAACATCTGAGTTCATTAAAATGTTGAATGAGTCATGAAAATATAATTGATGCATTTGATTTTAAATTTGTGAATGTTTCAGCAACAAATTGCCGTGTTGCATTTTCTTGGAAGAATAAAGCATGCCAATGAATAAACTCATTTGCTGAATAACATATTGAGGAAGATGATCAATAACCAGCACTGGGTAAAAGTTAAGACAGCTGTTCAGGTGATTGATAATATCATATGAGCACAGCACCTCTTTGTTCTTCATTAAAATAGCCCCTTTTTTCAGGCATACAGGTGAGTCTGCAAAAAAGATACTGCTGCTTTAAGAAATCCTGCCATTAAAGTTAACATGACTCTTTAAGCAGCATAGAACTTTAAGGAATGGAAAAGGGGAATTGTGCTTACATATGGTCCAAAACACTTCTGAATCATTTTGAAGGATGCCCAGTTTTATTCTGTACTTCAGTAATATGCCCAGGATTTTTATTTGGGCTTTTCCTCTGATGGATGAATAAGGAAGGCTTTTCTTATTTATTTATTATTCATCCATCCTGTTTCTATTTACTATCTCAATCATGATATGATCATTCAACTATATTACACACTAAACCAATATTTCTCAACCTTGGTAACTTTAAGATGTGTGGGCTTCAACCCCAAAATTCTGGGAGTTGAAGCCCACAGATCTTAAAGCTGCCAAGGTTGAGAAACACTGCACCAATTACAGGTTGAAGTGAATTTTGAATCTTACTTACACATAAAACTCCTTCCCCCCAGTTCTTCTTTCCCTTAAAGGTGATTTCCCTTGGTTTTCAAATAACAGATCAAAAGCAGATCTGCTACTGCATGTATGACACGGTTCTTTCCATATTTTAGCTTCATTCTCAAAGTAAACATTGACAAATCTGAAAAATCAAAGTGTATCACGCTGCCATTTCATGCAAGACAAGTCAGATCATGGACTTCTGGTTGGCTCTCCATTATTTAAGCTTTACTTTAAACTGAACTTCATGGAAACTGCTGCTTAGTTGTCTTGGCAGCAATATGGAAGCAGTTACCACTGCCTTCTTCCAGATTTTTTTTATCTTCCCTGTCTAGCTGCTCTTTCCTAGTGTTTCCTAGTGTTTTGTCATCCAAGTGCCAACCAAGTCTGTCTCAGTGGTTTTCAAAGTCAGAAGATAGATTTGACTAGGTACTGCAAGAGAGTTGTTAGGAGAGAAATTTAAAGAAAGAAAAGCTTTATTTCACCAGCTCAAGTCAACTTCCCCTCGGTACAAGGGCAGTAGTGATGCCAAGATGGTGGCCGTGATTCTGTGACTGAAGCTCTGCCTGTTTTTTATGTGTGTTGCAACCATTGTACCATCATAGCCACCATCTTGACTTTTTTTTTTTTTTACCATACCCTGCGGACATCCTGCCTCAGTGTAGAAGTTAGGTCAGCATGATGTTGCCCCCTACTCTGTATGAAAAGATTGGTCACAAATTAAAATTAACTAAGGCTTCTTTATTAATCAGAAAAGTTTCAGAAAAAATAGGAAGTTATATATTACATAACCCTTGGATGAAGCTAACAGTTCTTCAGCAGAACTGATTGCCAACAAAATAGTCAGTGGATTGAAAGGAACTCCAACTCTGAAACACCTTCCTTCGAAAGAGTCTTCCCTTCAACAGAAAAAAAACCTGTTGAATTTTCCTCTCAGAATATGCACCATTTTTGTATCACCAACAATTTGGTCCAAGTGTGTACTGTCTGCTAGACCCCTGTGAATATGTAAATATGTGTATATTTAATCTTTTATTCTTGTAAAGAAATGCCTACCCTAAAATATCAGACTGGGGCAATGATAGCCCTCTGCAAAATCATTCTATACCAGCTAGGGCTTCTTTGTTGTTGTTTAGTCGTTAAGTCGTGTCCGACTCTTCGTGACCCCATGAACCATATTGCGCCAGGCCTTCCTGTCCTTCACTGCCTCCCTGAGTTTGCTCAGTTTCATGCTCATTGCTTCAGTGATGCTATCTAACCATCTCATCCTCTGCCGTCCTCTTCTCCTTTTGCCTTCAATCTTTCCCAGCATCAGGGTCTTCTCCAAAGAGATCTCTCTTCGCATTAGGTGACCAAAATATCTGAGCTTGAGCTTCATTATTGATCCTTCCAATGAGCAATCAGGGTTGATTTCCTTTAAGATTGACTGGTTTGACCTCCTAGCAGTCCAGGGGACTCTCAAGAGTCTTCTCCAACACCACAGTTCAAAGGCATCAATTCTTTGGCGCTCGGCCTTTTTTATGGTCCAGCTCTCACAGCCATACATTACTACTGGAAAAACCATAGCTTTGACTATGCGGATCTTTGTCGGCAAGGTGACGTCTCTGCTTTTTAATATGCTATCTAGGCTTGCCATAGCTTTCCTCCCAAGGAGCAAGCGTCTTTTAATTTCATGGCTGCAGTCTCCGTCTGCGGTGATCTTGGAGCCCAAATAAATGAAGTCTGTTACTGCTTCCATTTCTACCCCTTCTATTTGCCAGGAATTGATGGGTCCAGATGCCATGATCTTAGTTTTTTTAATGTTGAGTTTCAAGCCAGCTTTTGCACTCTCCTCTTTCACCCTCATCAAGAGGCTCTTTAGTTCTTCTTCACTTTCTGCCATTAGGGTGGTATCGTCCGCATATCTGAGGTTGTTGATGATTCTCCCTGCAATCTTAATTCCGGCTTGTGATTCTTCCAGCCTGGCATTTCTCATGATGTACTCTGCATATAGGTTAAATAAGCAGGGTGACAGTATACAGCCTTGTCGTACACCTTTCCCTATTTTGAACCAATCGGTTGTTCCATGACCGGTTCTAACTGTTGCTTCTTGGCCCGCATACAGATTTCTCAGGAGACAGGTAAGGTGGTCTGGTATTCCCATCTCTTTAAGAATTTGCCACAGTTTGTTGTGATCCACACAATCAAAGGCTTTTGCATAGTCAATGAAGCAGAAGTAGATATTTTTCTGGAACTCTCGTGCTTTCTCCATGATCCAGTGAATGTTGGCGATTTGATCTCTAGTTCCTCTGCCTCTTCGAAACCCAGCTTGTACATCCGGTAGTTCTCGGTTCATGTATTGCTGAAGCCTAGCTTGTAGGATTTTGAGCATAACCTTGCTAGCATGTGAAATGAGTGCAATTGTGCGATAGTTTGAGCATTCTTTGGCGTTGCCCTTCTTTGGAATTGGAACGTAAACTGACCTTTTCCAATCCTGTGGCCACTGTTGCGTTTTCCAAACTTGCTGGCATATTGAGTGCAGCACTTTAACACCATCATCTTTTAGTATTTTAAATAACTCAGCTGGAATACTGTCATCTCCACTAGCTTTGTTGTTAGCAATGCTTCCTAAGGCCCACTTGACTTCACTCTCTAGGATGTCTGGCTCAAGGTCAGTGATCACACCAGCGTGGACATCAGGGACATTAAGATCTTTCTTGTATAGTTCTTCTGTGTATTCTTGCCACCTCTTCTTAATCTCTTCTGCTTCTGTTAGGTCCCTGCCTTTTTTGTCCTTTATCATGCCCATCTTTGCACTAAAGGTTCCTTTCATATCTCCAATTTTCTTGTAGAGATCTCTAGTCTTCCCCATTCTATTGTTTTCCTCAATTTCTTTGCATTGTTCATTTAAGAAGGCCTTCTTATCTCTCCTGGCTATTCTCTGGAAATCTGCATTCAGTTGCTTATATCTTTCCCTTTCACCCTTGCTTTTCGCATTCCTTCTTTCCACATCTATTTGTAAAGCCTCATCAGACAGCCATTTTGCTTTCTTGCATTTCTTTTTCTTTGGGATGGTTTTAGTTGCTGCCTCCTGTACAATGTTACGGACCTCCGTCCATAGTTCTTCAGGCACTCTGTCTACCAAATCTAATCCTCTAAATCTATTCATCACCTTCACTGTGTACTCACAAGGAATATGATCTAAGTCATACCTGAGTGGTCTAGTGGTTTTCCCTACATTCTTCAATTTAAGCCTAAATTTTGCAGTAAGAAGCTCATGATCTGAGCCACAGTCAGCTCCTGGTCTTGTTTTTGCTGTCTGTATAGAGCTTCTCCATCTTTGGCTGCAAAGTATATAATCAATCTGGTTTCGGTATTGACCATCTGGTGATGTCCATGTGTAGAGTCGTCTCTTGTGTTGTTGGAAAAGAGTGTTTGCTATGACTAGCTTGTTCTCTTGACAGAATTCTATTAGCCTTTGCCCTGCTTCATTTTGTACTCCAAGGCCAAATTTGCCTGTTATTCCGATTACTCCTTGACTTCCTACTTTAGCATTCCAATCCCCTATGATGAAAAGGACATCTTTTTGGTGCTAGTTCTAGAAGGTGTTGTAGGTCTTCATAGAAGCGGTCAACGTCAGCTTCTTCAGCATCAGTGGTTGGGGCATAGACTTGGATGACTGTGATATTGAATGGTTTGCCTTGGATACGCACTGAGATCATTCTGTCGTTTTTGAGGTTGTACCCCATTACTGCCTTTCCCACTCTCTTATTGACTATGAGTGCAACTCCATTTCTTCTAAGGGTTTCTTGCCCACAGAAGTAGATATAATGGTCACCCGAATTAAATTCACCCATTCCCATCCATTTCAGTTCGCTGATTCCCAAGATGTCGACGTTCAATCTTGTCATCTCATGTTTGACCACATCCAGCTTGCCTTGGTTCATAGATCTTACATTCCAGGTACCTATACAATATTGTTCTTTACAGCATCGGACCTTCTTTTCGCTTCCAGATACATCCACAGCTGAACGTCCTTTCGGCTTTGGCCCAGCCGCTTCACTCTTTCTGGAGCTACTTGGAAATGCCCTCCGCTCTTCCCCAGTAGCATATTGGACACCTTCCGACCTGAGGGGCTCATCTTCCGGCATCATATCTTTTAGCCTTTTAACATTGTCCATGGGGTTTTCTTGGCAAGGATACTGGAGTGGGTTGCCATTTCCTTCTCCAGTGGACCACATTTTGTCAGAACTCTCTGTCATGACCTGTCCGTCTTGGGTGGCCCTGCACGGTATAGCTCATGGCTTCACTGAGTTACGCAAGCCCCTTCGCCACGACAAGGCAGTGATCCATGAAGGGGCTAGGGCTTCTATTCATTAGCAAAATAATTGCTCAGTTTTAGATGTCTGCTGTATTATGTGCTTGTCATGGTCATTTGAGGTGTGAAGGACGATAGAGCTTTGTGGTAAAGCCCATATTTTACAAAAGGACATTCTCAGTTTTAAGATGGGATAAAAATCTGAATTGGTAATGTGAAAGGCATGTTCAGAATAGACCAGTGGTGAGCAGAAACTAGCTTAGGATTGATTGGTAGATCTCTAGTTCATTTGCAGGAGATCAACTATGATTTCTGTCTAAATTCTAAATTATTTAAAAATAAATTAAAATTATTTAATACTAATAATAACAAAATCTTCCCAAGAAATTGAACTGTGGGGAAACTGGAACAGGTCTGTGTAAGGCCTCCAATTTGAGCATTGGGAACAAATTTCTGAGCTGAACTCAGAGACACCTTATTGTTCATTTCTGTGTCTACCTTTTTGAGCCAGTGGATGAACCTTAGAGAAAAACCAAATAAATCCCATGAGCCAAGTAGTTCACGCTGGACTAAATAGACTAATAGCTAGATTCACATTTTGTATTTAATGAAAATGTGACTTATTTGATTTTGATTTATGGAAGTCAGTGAAATCAGCAATTGTAGTTTGTACATCCTGCTATGCGGCTTAACATGCTGTGTAGCCCAATCAATTATTGTTCATAATCATGTTTTAAATTACTGTAGTTTGAGAACTATATCATTGTTTCACCACTTCCTATAGAAAGGGGGAACTGAAACATACATGAAATCCTAAAGATGATGCTTATGTATTCATACAAGAACACTTTCTAATGATTATGCTTTCTAACATACATTTCAGTTCCCAGAGAGCTACAGATAGCCCGCAGCTCAGCACAAGTACATTAAGTTCTGTTGCAAGCATAAATGCAGAGGGAATTGAGCTAACTTCGTGCTGTTCCTCCCCCATGTTTGTGCGACAGCCTACAGCTGCTTGTGCCTATGTGAATTTGCCGCTATCGCCTGACTGCTTTCCTCCTTTCTGATGCTTATGGAAGAGGCAACAGCAGAATAAAATAACTGACGTTATTATAGCCCTGACAGAACGTGACTGTAAGAGAACAGGGAAAATTCACACTGACATTAGCACTGAAGGATGACATTACACAGAAAGGACGGGGATGTGGTGTATTTCTGTGACAAAAGATTTATTCCCTCAAAAGGAATATATGTTGCTCAGAGAGACAAAATATTCCAGTAAGAACGACCCTGTACACCTCCTTTATCAGTACTGTTTTATTGCGAAACTGAAGGTAGGTTGCTTTCTGAATGTCAAAGCCTGATAAGGAAAAAACAAGAATTGAGCATAAAGGATCTCCTGTTTAAAGCAGAACAATTTGCTAACCTGAAGGAGTCAACAAAGTTCAGTCTGTTAAGTTTTCCCTTGGCACGTTGCGTACATTTAACAGCAAGAGAAATGACTCTTGTTTTCTTCTAGCTACTGATCCTTTATCAAATACATACAACTGGCCAGATACCTGTGAGAAAGGATAAAGAAGAGTTAGCTGTGTGTGTGTATGTGTGCACATGTCTATTTCACTTTAGAAATAGTTCCATTTTTGGATTTAATACAGTGGATACATATTTCCTTCTAAATTTATCTGGTGAGGGTCAGAATGGTTTTTTTGAGTACAATGGTAGATTATTTACCTAAGAGAAATCAAAGAGATATATAGGTATATCTGACCTTTGCTCTTCTCAGTTATTTTTCTTAGCACTGCTTTAATATGCACACAGGAAACATTTAAATGGCCAGGGACTATTTTTTTATTATCATTTTTTCAGCTACCAAGACTTGCCGTGGTGGGTGTTGATATTGTCACCAGATGATGTACAGTCAGATTTGGGTCTGGGATCTGTTTTTCTCCTTTTGTTTTGGTAGGGGTATGTTAAACCCACTGGAGACTTAATGCATTTATGCATTCAAAATTACAGCAGCACTGAACAAATAGTACTTACACCCAGTCCCTGAAGTTACAGCTGTTGCAGTGCCCCCATGGCCACATGATTAAAATTTGGGTGCTTCAACTCCACCCACCTGCCCATCTCTCACCCCCCATCTCTGCCCTTTTGACTGTCCTGCACAGTGGCACTCCTTGGCAGTGGTGGTGGCACTGGGCCTGAAGTAGAGGCCTGAGGCCTTCAGCAGTCTCAGCCAGCTGCCACTGCCCCTGGGCCTCTCTTTCAGCCCCAGAGCCCCTGGCACCGCCACTGCCGCTGAGGAGTGCTGCTTCAAGCCCTGCGCCACAGCCAGCCATCCCAGCACCACAGCACTGCTGGCCACGCCAGGCCTTCTTCCCGAGGACACCCAAAGGCTGTGTGTGATTTGGAGAATGGCAGGGGTGGCCTTCTCACAGCGTGCAGCGGTGGCACAGGGGCTGAAGTAGAGGCCCATGGGCACCGGCTGCCAGCTAAGACTGCTGAAGGTCCTGGGCCTCTACTTCAGCCCCAGCACCAGTGCTGCCACTGCCGCCAAGGAGTGCCACTGTGCTGGGCGGCCAAAAGGGCAGAGATGGGGGGGAGAGAGGTGGGTGGGGGGAGTTCAGGAGGAGGCTGGGAGGGACCAAGCTGAGAATGGCTTGGATTGGGGTAGGTCCTCACCTAACAACCAGTGCAATTTGGTTAACAATGGCAACGGAGGCTGCCAGGATTTCCATTGCTAAGCGATGCAGTCATGTAACATTGCATTTTACGACTGCATCACTTAGCGACAGAAATTCCGGTCCCAGTTACTATTGTTAACCAAGGACTACCTCTATCCTCTTTCATTTCCTGTTGAAAACTAATGGGAAATTTCATGCTATTTTAGGGGAGTTGAGAGGGCCTAAAACAGGACTGGGTGTTTGCATGCAGTTCATGAGTTTTCCACCCTTGTTTTACTATGTGGTATGGAATGCACTGGATCAGGATTAACATTCTGGGGATCAGTGGTTGGTGGGACTTACATAAAAAATATCATTCTATCTCCCTGTCTGCCCCTATTCTCTCTTTCATGGATACAATCTTTTTTTTACCATCATTCTTATTCTTATCTAATCCTGGAATTTCTACTTTCTACTTTAATCTGATTTTTGACCCCTTTCTCTTTGTATTTGCTCACCCATCCATTCATGTTGCTTGATGATAAAGGTTAGAAAATTCAGTCCTATTTTCTTTATCCAGATAACTGCAGACATAAGAAGAAATGATGTGCTATCCCTCTTGTGTGCGGATGATAAAAGTATGAATGCTTAAAGAATTTTTTTCCCTTTAAGTTTTTCTTCCCTCTTTTTAATATTGCTGATAGAGTAGACAGATAATTAAAACAATTTTAAAGACTTAACTAATTGTAGCTAATACCTAATTATAGATAATATTAGCTAATATGCAGCTAATATCAGCTGCAATCCTCAACACTTCTTCTTAGAACTTGTTGTAAAACAGAACATGTGGACTCATGGACTCCGTTCTGTGGTCAGTCCTACTGAAGTAAATAGGAAAATGTATGCATAAAAATTGGGAGCACTTTCCATCCCTAAACCTCTGTTATGCACAACAAGGTCGGTTAAAAAGGAATCTGGAGAAGTTATATTCTTCATTCCCGTATTTTTAATACAGTTAGAGTTAAGAGGTAAATTCACATTTTTCTCTCTACCTGGAGAGGATGTCTGTCTGTAAAGTCCAGATTACAGTCCTGTCAGGGTGCCAGTCCATGCAAAGCCTAATTTTAAAGACTCTTCTGGGTTTTCCTTTCCATCTGTCTTGGTAGAATCAGTCTGATTTTCACAAACTGGACTAAACCAGCTAGATCATACCCTGGTCCCCTCCCCCTGTCACTAGTGGTGCAGATAAGCCCTATATCGTCTAAATCAGGGCATTTCAAACTTTTTCAGGCCTCAGAAACTGTCAATTAAAAAAAAAATCCCAAAAGAGTAGGTTAGGGACAGATATTCATGGAGAAAATCTTTGTATGTGGTCGCTAAGTGTCAACACTGACTTAATGGCAAATCATCAATCAGTCAGACAAAACCGCTGATCAAAAGGCAAAGCTCTAAGTGATAGAAAATTGGCTGCACTTGACTGAACTCTTTTCCTTTCCTTTCCTTTCCTTTCCTTTCCTTTCCTTTCCTTTCCTTTCCTTTCCTTTCCTTTCCTTTCCTTTCCTTTCCTTTCCTTTCCTTTCCTTTCCTTTCCTTTCCTTTCCTCTTCCCCTTCCCCTTTTTCCCTTTTCCTTTTTCCTTTTCTTTTTTGCCCTTAGTCAGACATAGAACTTCATCAAGTTCTGATGGAGCCCTCTTCTGAAAGATGTCTCTTACCAGATAAAATTTAATGCTTTGTTCTGGAATGGGGCAATCATGAGCTAACCTACCTACCACATTGGGTCTCCAAATGACATTATTAAAACAGCACAATGACAACCTTGTGAAAGATGTCTGGTAAGGCAGTTTCATCCTAGTTACCTACAAATGCTTGGCATGACTGTTACATTTTGTAGGCATGCATTTGGTAAGAAGGTCCGAAAATGCATCAGGCAATAGTAATTTTGTCCATAATTTAAGAATATATGAAAGTCACACTCTTTTGTCCTTGGGACAAAAGAATGATTTTTCCTCTGGGGGAGGGATTGGGTGGAGATAAGCATCAATCAATAATGCTCTGGTCAGTATTTTTAACTTCATTTAGTTTGATTTGCATTGTTCTCCTATTCATCTGCATCTATTTTCATAGCCCTGCTTGCTTGTAATGGAAAGGAACTAAACAATGCATTATATAGCATGGAATGATTTTGATACTATTATAGTGTGTTCTTTGAGTTATCAAGATCATTTTGTAAAGCTGCCAAGAGAAGCATATTATCAAAGTTAAACAGAGAGAGAGAAAAAATCTGTGAAGGCGGAACAAGCTGATCACTTGAATGTATTTCTGTTTTTCTCATCAGTGGAGAGAAAAAGGTGGCATCAGCATTATCAGAAGACAAGTGGGTAAAAATCTCTTGACAGTTTCTTATCTTTTGGATGATGCAAACCATGGTGAGCAATTGCTTCTTGTTTGGGGCTGGATCTCAGCCTCCTGACCTGTGACGGGCTTAAAACAGCCTTTGGTGTTGTAGTGGGACTTGGAGATGGGAAGAGAAGCCTTTTGCCTTAAAACCATTCAGACTTTCCTCAAAGCAAAACCTGTCCATTTCACCACTGAATTTTAGTGGTGCAATTTTGGTGCTTTAGAGGTTCCAAATGTGGTTCATTTGGGGTGCAGCTGCTGCCTGTAGCTTATAGCCAGAGTTTATCCACTTCTGCCATGAAAAATTGACTTCTGTCTCCAGGGTTATAAAACTAAGATGGGTCATTTGGGGTGCTAATGGTATTGTGCGAACATGGAGCTGCTCAGTCACATGATATAGAATAGACATAGGTACAAATATGCATATACATATACTGTATATAGCCACTCCTCATTTAGAAACTTATGGAGGGTTCTAATCAACTACTTAAGGTCACAGAGCTGAGTTTGTTAACATGCGGGTAGCACTTTTTAGGGACATGCTGCACCATGGAGAAAAGCAGCTCAGGAAGAGCTCGCTTGTTTAAGCAATCTCTCTGCTCTGGTGGGGGGGGGGAGGTAAGGGGGGTAAGGCAAAGGACACTGTATGAGAGAACTTTATCTGAATGAGGCAGCAGCAACCAGTGATTTTTGCGGCTCGCTCAGTCACTTGTTCAATTAGCGACCATTTTGTTTCCAATTTAAGGAACAGATTGCAGTTGCTAAACAAGGAGAGGGTGTAATACCATAGGCTGATTTTATATTAAAAAGGGGTATTAGAAATATTCATCAGCAATGTTCAGAAGAAATCTATGCAGTTTTTTTTTCTCCTTTACTTTTAGCCTGTGTAAAGAGACAGCTACAGTTCACACCACATGGGAAACCTTAGTTTATTTAACCATGATGAATAAACCAGTTTATTCACTATACTAAGCTACATAAGTGTTGGGGGGGGGGTTGTAAAAAAAACAATGAGAGCTGCCATTTTGACTTGGTACGTTTATGGGCCAAGCCAGAATGTATGAGTAGGCGAGCTCGGTCCATATAAGGTGTAGGTCCCAGACAGACCCATGTTAAAACTGACTAGGAGTAAATCCTCTCTGTAGAGTTTTCAGTGTTGGAAATGTGAACAGGAAAACAGCTGGAAAAGGTGGCGAGACACATTTGGAAGACTGTCCCATAATTGCTACAGTTGAGCATCAGAGATAAAAATCAGAGCCAGATGAGACATCAATGTGCATATATGTACATACTACATGTGTACATGTACATGGCTCTTTGTTAGTTCTCTGACAGCATTTTAATTATTAGTAGAGATATTTTTTCTTAAACTTTACTTAGGATGACCATATAGTTAACATAATGTAAACAACAGAAGTTTTATATATAGTTATTATAGTTGATTTACATAGTTAAATATAAACAATAGAACTAGAATAATAAACATTCTGAGTAATAACTTTTCAGAGTCATGCTTGTTTGTAGAATAATGAATTACAATCCCTTTAAACTGTCATGAGAGAAGCAGGGAAGGTAATGGAAACTGAAACTGAAACACAAGCTTTATAAAAATGTATGAAGAATAATGTGTTAGCCTATTGAAGTTGCTAGTCTGTTGTTAGTTATTGTGATTTGCATGTGCTGGGCTCTGATCAAGGGAACCTGGGTTCAAATTCATAACATCCTGCATTTCAAAGTGATACAAAGGGAAAGAAATAAGCAAATGTTCAAAGTCAATTGATAGAAGCAATATCACAAGTCAGGTTCAAGAGAAGACCTTGAGAAAATTATATCCTTGAGGCAAATAATAACAATCTCATTTTGGAAACCTAAATAATAGGAATAACGACGACAACAATAACAACATCTTTGAAATTGCTACTATTGGGCCTGATATGAAATCTGTGACTACATTTAGATATTTTCAGTTCCAATTTCTGATTAGTAACTCTTTTCTATGACAGTGGGTTAACCTGTTATATGAAAACTTGCTTAACAGGATTTCTAATATACTTTTAAGCTGAAATTATGCTCAGTTGTGTCACTAAGGAAATGATAGTGAATAGATATGTTAATTGAGAAATTGTATTTAATAAGCAGTTCAACAGTGCAATGGCATCATGCTGGTGATGGTGGGGACATGGTAAATATGCTGGTTTCAGAGGAAGATTTTTCTTTGAAGTGTGCAATGTCAGAAAGGCTTTCCCTTTCCCCCGGCTGCATTTTCAATGGCTGTAAATTCCCAGACTTGTATTATCCATTTGGCACGATATTTATTCATTTAATTTATTTTTATTTTATTTAGAAAATGTATATGGCTTGCATAAATAACTCTTGGTGGCTAATAAGCAAAAATAACCCATTGCAATAAAGCCTCTATAAACAAACTAAGAGTGCAATTAAAATGATGATAACACAATAACCAAGGCATCGCATAACAACTCACAGCCCAGAGGAAACATATGTTGGGCTTATCTAACAGTTTGGCCTCATGCCTGCAGGAAAAGCCAGGTCTTTGCAGCCTTCTGGAAAGCAAGAGGGCTGGGCCCTTCCAGATCTCAGGGGGAAAGCTGTTCCATAGGGTAGCCAGTAGGCACAATGCCTTGGGCCTACAAAACTTTAGGGGCCTACAAAAATGTTTTGAGTAAAAAGAAAAAGAAAAATACAAACAGTAACAGTGAAATCAAAATGTGTATATCCTAAAATTAAATGTAATTAAGATACTAATACTATATTATTATGCACATACTTACTGAGATTTGATTTTTGCAAAATTATTATTTTTTTTTTAAAGTGAGTTATAGGTCCAGGGAATATTTTTAGAACTCTAAGCATCTGTATTATTCCTGCAACGAGAACCTATGAAGATAAACACGCCTAAGGCTAACAAGAGTCTTAATGTAGCCCTATCAATCCGCTTACTATATATTGCTCTTTGCATTTTTTAAAACCTGGATATTCAGTCCAAATATGCAGTAAGCACCCAGTCCTTGAATCAACCCTCCATTATGATATTTTAACATGGCAGGCTATCTCTCATGAGCTTTGTTTTTTATGAAAGGATAACATTTCCCATTCTATAAAAGCTATTTTTTTCCCCATTAAATAGACTTGTTTCTGAGGAACTTTGACCTGAATGCCCTAATCAACCTGTTAGTCAGTGCTAGGCTGTGCAGGGGACAAGCATTTTAGTATGACCATTCCCCTTTTGCAATTCAAAGACCCCCAAGAAGTTAAGAATTCTTAGAAATACTATTATTTCCCTTTCAGGAATTTTCAGATGCAAATACTCCAGAATTCTGAAGGCAATTTAAAGTGCTTCTCCTTTTTAACCATGTCAACCAACTGACAGCCCTGGTGGGTCCGCCCATAGAATTGCATTGATGATCTTTCACTGATGTCCTATACTTTCATACCATTTCAATTAGCTGTGTAAGGTACTTCTGGATGTTTAGCATCCTGCTGTTTCCCCTGTTGATTATTGAATTATGTTAGGATTTTTTAGAAATCCTAAAACAGATTCATATTTCATCTTCTGAAACTGCAGAAGGCCTTAAAGGGCTATTCTGTTAGTGGCAGACTAAGTGTTGAAGTCCTCCCTAATGACATGCTGAAAACCTGAAGTATTGCAAAAATATCTGGCTACTTGTCTATTTTAAATCTGTTTGGTGGTAACAACATTTTATATCCTAATCAAAGCTGCCTCCTTCCAAAACTGTTTGCCTTACATTACTAGAGTTCATAATTGTCCTCCATTTTTCATTTGGAGCATACAAAAAATATTCACATCCTACTGTCAAATTCAATAAACCATCAAATTCATGTCCAAACTAGATATGACACTGTTAATTGTATGGATGAGGTTGATGTACACAAGGGTGTTATCTAAATTAGGCGACAACAATTTACTTCAATTCTGAACCATTAAACAAAGTCATGATGCTCCCATTCTCTCCCATCCACCCACCGCCAAGCTTAGAAGATGGCACAGTGCTTCTTCTGTACCATCTTCTGTTAGGTACAGGCCCTAACCTGTCCTCCTTCCCCCACATCTAACTATAAGATAAATGTAATACTTTGGGCTGCTCAGTCTGCTGGTCTCTGGTGGCAAGGTGTTGTTCTTCCTGTAAGATGTTGAAGCAATACAGGAGTCACAATACTCAGGGGCTGGAGGGGCCTTGCAGGCTCCGCACGAGGACCCCAGGACCCAGGGTGGCTCCTTTAGGAAGAAGCCCAGGAACAGCAGGAAAAGAAAAGAGGGAGGGGAGGGGAGACAACCATATTTCACAAAACCAGACTGAATCACCTAGATAACACCACTGGATACACATTATTGTTATGTAAAAGCAGCTGTGGGAAAGCTTGAGAAATCCTAGAACCTGGATATGGTAGAATTTAACATTTTCTCTCCCCACCCTTAAAATAATGCCTTCTGAATCAGGCGCTTTGTACAGTTTAGGAAAGTTCCCACTAGCAACCACAAAATATAAATTGCAGTTTGAAAGGAGCAGATGATGTAACTTGACTTTTGAAAAAGATCTCCCAAATGAAGATGTTTGGACTTATCCTAGGGAGTATGCCATACCTCCAAGTCATAACACACTTCCATGGTATATTGTTATCTTCAGCCATTGTTCCCTGATCCATCAAAGTCTACTTCTATGATTTCTCATGAACCCATAAAATTATCAGTAAGAACTATGGATCAATCTTTCTATGAGACTGCAAAATATATTTAAAGCATAGGGACATAGCTACACAATAAGATAAAATGTGCAGCTTATTTGGAGCTCTTCATATAAAAATGGCAAATTTAACTTGGATTGGAACAGCTTGAAGTTATTGGCTGAACAGCACTCTTTACCTAAGCCCATTCCATCATTTTGGATGGCTTATAAGGAATGCATGAAGTGATTTGTAGATGTGGTTGCAAAGATGGCTTGCAAATAGCAAATATGGAGAGGTAATGAATTGTATTGGTGTAAATTATATTTTGTTAGATTTTCTTTTATCTCCTGCTTCCAATTTATTTTGCTCCCTACTTCTTAATCTTTTCCTGACCATTACATAATGTTGCTTACTCAGAAAGAGCAGCCTGATGAGTGAGTATGTATGCATTGCACCAACATAATTATCCTCACATTCAATTTGGCTCTAAAATAGCAATATTTCAGAAAGGCAATATGCTTTGGATTACCACCTTCTGTCTTTAAGAGTCTGATACTGCAACTTCTTATGCGGAAGTTTTTTGTTTGTTTTTTTGAACTCAGGTAAATAAAGTTTGATTTTTTTTTATTAATTTGCTTTCCAAACAACTTTCCAAGTGAGCACATGCATTTTTATTGGTGATGAGAAAACTCCTGTCTTTGCTTCAGCTAAAAACCACTCAGGTTTGTTTTGTTAAAGAGTTTCATTGCAACAAGAGGGCAAAACACTTTTGAACTGTTGAAGTGGCTTCTCTCTGGTCATCAGATATCGTAGTATTAGATTGGGCTGGTGGCTGTTCCAAAGCTTGCTAGGAAGAAGTGTGCAATAAATCTTCCATTTTGGGAAATATAAATGTATTGGCTTGAGGGGAAAAAAAAGAAATGAATTCAGCAATTTTTTGTATTAGAAAAGTTAGATATAATTTCGAACTTGACTCCTGGTGACTAGATGAGCACCATCCAAGCAGTTTTCTTGCCAACAGAATGGAAATGGTTTGCCATTACTTTCTTCCAGTATTCTTTTAAGCTTCCCAAGCCAGTGGGTGGTCTCCTTTTGAAATATTAACCAGGTCCATCCTGGCTTGGCTTCAAAGCCCATACAAGTTCACCCAGAGGCTGTACTAGATAACAAAAGTCAGTCACATCAAATTGGGTAGAATGACCTGGTAGTGAGAAAGAATGGTCCTCTGAGTGAGCATCTCAGGAAAGTAATAGTAGGTGTAGAAGGCAGTTTCAGAGCTGCTGAATTTTCTGATAGTCTTTTTACCTTTCCTGAATGATTTTTCCTTTTCAGCTACCACCAATCACTCAACATACCTGTTACTGCACTATAGCAGGCAAGACATGCCACTGCTTTATATGATATAAATTTTGTCATAGATTTTTTTCCCCAGACAAACTAGAAACCTATCACAGCACCTAAGCCAAAGAAACGACTTGTTTTATTGTATCAGATGTGTCAACTATGCCACTCTTTCTCACTGTTCTTTATGAGTTTTCTCTTTTCTCTTTCACCTTGTCCTGATACATGATAGCCCGTTGTGTAGAAGGGTTTAATATCCAACTCATCTTGACATGTTAATCAAACTGCTTGAGATTCTGCTTGTCTTTAAGAGACAGAATATCACATCAGTGAAAAATGCTCAACATTGATCTTTTTTTAAAACTGACTATGTATGTGGTTTTATCAGCAGTATACTTAATGGTGATCCAACTTGATCCATCTTGAAAAAAGATATCCTTGCTAATGTCCTTCTTTCTTTTTTTCTTAAAAGAAAGATTAGAAATGCATCACTTTCATCAGCCATAGTAGAAATACATCATAAGCTAACCGCTCACGACTAATTTGCCTTTTTTGTTGCCTGTTTACATAATTTGTACTTTACTTTGTATTAATACTTTAGGTACCAATTCATCTGACAGAGACATGGCATTTAGTGTAAAATATTCTTATTTAAGTATGTATGCAGAATAACAAATGACTGGTAACATTTTTTTCTATCTGATCAGCATGCATTTTGGCCATTCCATTATCAGCCATCAGAAACAAAAACTTACCCATCAAACTGGAAGTCCTCACTATTTCAGGAATAGCCAGGGGCCTTTTTTTCTTTTTCCCTTTTTAAAGAAAAGATCTTAAAGGCACAGCAGTATGAGTTGGAAGATAGTATGAAAGAATCTCTGGCAAAACACTTACTCAGTGTCAACAGCAAGGTTGTTACTAATGATTAAATCACTAACATCTAGAAAATCAATGCTACATTACAATCTCCTCTCTAACCTCTTGGTACCACAAATTGCAGTCACTTGCCTCCCCGGTTCACTAATGTATTATTTATAGGTCACTGCTTAACAGGAAAGGAAGAGATATTCCTCCCAGTACAAAGGGGGTTAAGTATTTCCTTGCCTCAGTGAGAATAGTAGTAATTAATTGCACACAAGTCACCAAGGTCACACTTCTTCTATCATGTCAATGTTAATTTACAATGACCTCATCTTGGACTGAATGGAATGTTACAGAGAGGCTGTATGTATATGTAGAAGAAAGACATTGATATGCATACATGGAGGGAGGAATTTGAAGGTTAAATAAAGGGGGGGGAGTTGAGTATTAGTTTAAATGTTGAAAACTATAGTCAAATAAAGTGATGCAGTCGAGATTATATAGTCAGACATTGATTATTTTCTAACATGACTGTCAAACAAGGCCAAATTAAATTTGATGAAGGCTCTAATGCAGCAGTAATTTCATGGGTCCTTTGAAATATAGAGATACATGGTGGAATTTTCACTCTTGGGGAGGAATTTTATTTTGCATCCTTTCATTTCCTCTCTGCTGTCAACACACTGAGCTATAGCTATGTTTAAGTCTGCTCTAAAGAATACTTATTGGCATTATGCAAGAAATACTTATTGGCAGAATGCAAGATTTACCACTGTTGGGACAGATACACAGGTAGAAATATTCCAGGGACCCTGGCAGAATACTCCTTGGCAGAAAGCTTCCAGTGATGCAAACATACAGAATGATTAAAGTAGGATGATGTTGCCCAAGAAACAAGCATACTATACCATATATACCCTATCCTTAAATGGATCTGAGTCAGCCAACTCTTGACCAGTTTGGCTCCCACTGGTATCCCTCAACTGTGCCTATGATCACTGCCTGGTTGTCTGCAGTATCAATGACATGATTAGGGGGCAGAACTGAATAAACTGCTGGAATAGTTTCCTGACTATGAGAATGACTAAGTAGTGAAACAGCCTGCCTCCTGAATTCCTGAATGCTCCATCACTGGCAGTTTTCAAACAATGGTTGGGTAGCTGTTTGTGTGGGATGGGATGGGATGGGATGGGAGGGCCTGAGGATTCCTGCCTTGGGCTGGGGTTTGGATTTGAAGACCTCCAAGGTTCCTTCCAATTGTAGGATTCTGTGATTTTAATACCATATTATAATTGCCCAAGTCTTTTTTTTTTTCCCCTTTCCCCTCCTGGACTGAGCATGTAAATACATAAATGTATGTAAATCAGATCTACAGGAAGATTACAGGGGTGGGATGGGCAAATGGGTAAAGTTGCTTTATGCCTTTTCCTAGAATTTCTGAACCCGTTCACGTATTTCACAGTTACTCTAAAATTTTAAAAAAACATACAGAAGGCTATCTCTTCTAACGCTATCTGTAAAATGACATATATATGGGGTCTAGTGTACAATACAGCAGAGAAAACCAGCCCACATTAGGGTAGAATTCTCTGAGAATAACTCTGCGTGGGATGTAGCCATGACCTGCCTCTTTTGCTAGGAATAATCAATGTTCATGTGTGATGAACATTTAGTTTTAAGAGGAAACATCTTGTTCTCATTGTTGAATAAGTGAGTTAAACCAAGTTTTGGAGTACCTGTTTCCCATTCATCTTTAAAAGTATATGAGATGTGCTGAGATGCTGTGTGAAATATGACATGGGAAGTCTGCTTGCCTCTATATTTGCTTGTGTAAGCGCTCTTTTCTCAGTAAATTACAAATAAAAATAGCTACTGATCAAATACTCATAGTTTGCTTATAATTGCACCATCTGTTGATCAGTTTTATCAGTCCTCTCTCTCCCCTTATTCTTCAGCCTCCCTAATTTGCTACCTACTGTTGGGTTTTTTCCACTGTTTCTTTTTCTTAAGGAGTTTTTCTCATTATTGAAGACACTTTACTTTTTTACCTCTATACCAATCTAAGTATTTTCTTTGCCACGTGAACCATATTCACATGCTCTTTTCTGCTTCTGCATTTAACTAGTGGTGTACATTCTGAGCACACAGTTTGAAATGAGTTGTTCTGTCCTCACCAGAAGTGTTCTGAAGGTGTGTGGACCAGGCTGAAAGGGTTCTGAACTGAAAGTAGATCTGTTTTGAAAGTGAAATGGGGCCATTTTGGACTTAGAACACTTCTGGTATGGTCAGAACAACACTGATGCCCTTTCTGTAAAGTTGGAACAGCTGTTTTAAGCTGGATCCTTGGAGCTTAAAATATTTCATATTTGAAATGGTTTGCACACCACTAAATGTTCATCCATTTCCTGTCATTATATTGCAGTAAATTCTCTAGGCAGGGACCCTGTTGTGCTAAGTCATGTCATAAGTTGTCTTGGGGTTTCTAATAATCAATGGTAGAATATTTTTTTTAAAAAATAATTACTTTCCCCCCAATCTTGATAAGAACTCCAGGTGGCTAGTAATATCAAAAGAGGGAGATTCTAAAGCCTTCACCATGCAAATTTGTCTTTCAGTTCAATGGAACTTTCCTTCTGGGCTCAGTAAGTTGGGGCCATACATTTTGTCAAGCCATGGTTTGCCTAATCATAATTTATGGTATAAGGAACAATTGTCTTGGTTGACACATGTTGCTAAGCCAGCAGCTATAGTTGATAAACCACAGTGGCTGATTTCACATTCTGTCACAGGCTAAGTTAAAAAGAAACAAAGCACGGAGTGACTCAGCATATGGAATGAACCCAACAATCACCTGACTTCTACATAGGAAGCAGTCTGTGGTGCTACGCAACGGGCCATTACAGTCAGCAGAGAGCTTCTGTGAGACCTGACATTAAGAGCACAGTTGGACCTCAACATACCACTTAAGCAACATACAACTTTAAATAAAGCCTGTTTAGACTATTCATATGTAATATAGCCAGTCTTTAGTGCTGACCTTTGTGAAACAAAACCAAACACCATTTCCAAAACAGACCTCATTCCCCTTTGAACTTGAACATGGCACCAGGGAAAGCTTAATAATTTAATGATAACATTTCAGATCATTGCAGACCAGTAGCTGTAATGAACAACATTGTTTTGTGATACATTTGATTCATTTTGTAGAGTAGGATAATGAGGAAGTCATATCACTCAGATAACCCAGAAAGTAGCAATTTTAAACAGACTGAATTCCTATAATATTTACAAATGTCGTGTATGCATATCTTAGGCCTTCAAATGTAGCTCCAACATTTATATTCTGAGTATATGTTACTGAGCCTGTCTGATGGAATACTGCAATGTTATGTGTAAATTCACAACAACAGGTGTGCATAATGGGGACTATATATAATGAATCTATTAAATAGCCATGGTTAGAAAACATGACAGCTACAAAGGACAGGGTATAAAATTCGTGGAGATTCTCCATATCCTTTAATCAAGTGCTTTGTTCAATATTTGCTTTTCCTAAAACTCTGATACTTGTAGAGGAAAGAAGCATGAGTTTGCTTTTCCATTTCTGAGAACTCAACATTCTCATGTGTATTAGTCTGTTGCTTTTTCCTTTGCTTTGTTGCAAGAGAAAGCAGCAAAATTAAGCAAGTTAATTTTATTGTGTGTGTGTGTGTTCTGGTAGACGTATCTCACATTTGAGTTACTAAGGAGTCATGTGCTCACATCCAGGAGTAAAAAAATGTATGGCTTTCTGGAACCAAGTAGGGTACAGGCTAAATAATATGGTAGCCACCAAGTTCCTTCTAATTATCTTCCAAAATGCATGCTTAACCTAAACAGTGTGCAGTAAGTTGATGTTAGATTTAAATGATTGCTCTCAAATTCTTAGAAATTTCCATTTCGTAGTAGCAGGTATAAATGAGAATGGTTACTCTTTAACATATATATAAAAAGGACTAAACATTAATACACAAAGCTAGCCCCACATTTATATAGACAAGAAACATTCTGAGGATGTCTGTGCGCAGGCATTATTCACACATATGCAAAGGCCAGTTAATGGATGGAATTTGTGCTGTTGTTTGAAAACACTGTCACATTATTATTATCTTTTGTTTATTGTATTGACCTCCATTCTTTGGTGCTCTCCTTATTTTGCATTTTGGAAGAAAAAAAATTCTATCAAGAATGAGTAATGCCATGGCATTCATAAATGCTGTCTGGCACCACTTTCAGTGGAAAAATAGAGACCCATTCTCTCCATGGAAATTTAAGTTTGAGCAAAAGATTTGGTGAATTCTAAGTAGCTGCATGGCCTCTGTTGCATTGCCTCAACACAAAATGTTGATGTGAAGGGCCTTGCATTCTAGCACAGATACAGATATATACAAGGGCAGATGGTGCAGAATGCTAGTAGAGAGTTGGCTATGCTAAGCAACCAATTATGCTGGATGATTTATTCTCATTACAAGATTCCATACAAAGCAATTAAGCAGTGTCAGTGATGTGTGTTATACATTTCAGGGGGATGTGATTATTCATTCATTTCCGAGCTGGTGCAACCAGCATAGAAGGCAGAGATGTCTTTCTTCCATCCCAACCTTGAGGTGTGTGTGTGAGAGGGAGGGGGGACTGAAAATTCTTAGCAAACAGCAAACTGTCTGTTCTAGAAATGAAAATGTCTCTAGGATGCTCAGAACTTTAGGAAACCTATGATGGCACATAGGTTTTTTTGCTTATACTCCTACCCCCTGGAAGAAAGAAGAAATAGGAAGGAATATCATCAAACATAATTATGAGGTCTTTTGGAATAGGAAAAGGTGCAGACTGATAGAACTGAAGCTTTGCAATGAAGTGGTGATTGACATCTTCATTAACTGTCCTGAGGAAGCAGGTTTTCTAGTTTTAGGATCATTCCTCAGGACTATCTGTCTCTCTGACCACTTTACTAGCTATTCACACTAAATAGTTATACTGGAAACCAATTATATGTTCATTGCTACATTATCATATCCCACCACATCAGGGCGAGGCCGTGATAAGGACAAAGATCTCATGAACAATCCACCAGATTTTGTATAGGATGCCAAATGCCACACTCCAAAAGTGGTTGGAACAGTGGTTGTGTCCTTCTGGAATATTAAGGCATGAAATCAATGCCTAAAGCATCTGGAAGATTTAAGGGACTTGTTTCACCCCTGAAAATACCCCAACTTATTCCAAAATGTAAAAAAGTGTCATATTTGTTGCTCTACCCACCCTTAGGGCCACAAAAGTATTGCTGGCAGAACACATATTGCATGTGGGCTATCCTTTTGCAGCTCTGTCATACAGGGATTAAGAAGAGCCCTTGGAAATTTAGCCATCAAAGCACTTGAGTTGTTTTAGTTTTAGGTTTTACCAAAAAGACTAAGGCTGTTATACTACCTCATTGGGCCCTATACATCTGTGTGTGTGTGTGTGTGTGTGTTGGGCCTATGGTGTTTTTGCTAGAGGGAACTTTTTCTGATTTCATATCTCCCAATATTAATTTTTAAGTTAATCTATAGTAGCCATCACATAACCTCTCAAGGGCCATTCTAGAACTGTGTGCATATCTCATACTATCCTTGGCTGTTGGCATATCACTGCTTTTTTGTTACCTCCTGTGGTGTTGACTCACAACTGCTTATTCACCAGGGATCAATCCAGTGGTATCATTCTGCCAGCAGATGCTATTGCAATAATGGAATAGTTTCTTAATATGCCACCCCCTGTTGGCTGTGCCACATTTGCTCCAGGGGGTGTCTCATTGTATGAGTAGAAGTGAACTCATTCAGTGTTGGATATAGCTAGCGTGAACAATAAAATCTGTCACCTGTGGTTAGAGCAGAACCTAAGGTAGAGTTGGAAGAAATCAGTTCATTAATCATTAAACTTTATTGGGGATAGCATTTTTTGCTCTGGTATGTCTCTGTTGAAAATGAGGCAATTAAATAGCAATGGTTTAAAATTGGAGTAGCTGTCTATAAGGTGTGAAAGAACACTTGCCTGTTACTGTAGGAGAAAGTGTGAACTGGAAACACCCACTTAGATAAGCAACAAAATCTAGAGCTTCAGCTGAAAACTCACACTCTTCAATTGGATCTTAGCAGCTCTTTATGGATTACAAACAGAAGACAGGCTTTGGTTGTAGTCATCTGGTGACCTATAATGTAAGTTTTCGCAAGACTACAGTTAACAAGAAAAAAGCCTCAGCACTTTCAGAGTGCATTAGTCTAGCCATGGATGGAATATGCTTAGCAGAGGAAAAAGCTTTATTAACCACACTTCATTAAAACTTCCTTCTCCCATGCACCACTTTTATGATCTTCCAATTCCCACCAGTACTGTCTGCTTACCTGAGATTTCCACATTCAGAATTCTCAAAAACTTATTGAGAAACGTCTTTTAAGTTGTTTATCTTGCTGGAAGATATTGAAAAACTTCTACCATGGAAGGCCCAGGATATAATGTAAATTGGGATTCCCAGATCAGAAAAAGATAAGACAATATATATGAGAGATGAAAAACCAACACTGTGCTGAATGTTCACTGGTTTGGACTTTTATGGAAAATAATACAGGGAAGGTGATACCATTAAAAAAAACTTCTTAGATACTTGCATATATAAGTCATCATATATAATGAAATGACATTTCTTTGTCATTATTCTCTCCATCTGCTGATGCCTCAATATTACTGTTTCAAATACATAGTGCTTATTTTTCCTTCCTAGAGTATCTTACATATAAAGAGTAGTGGTTAAAGCACCAGGCGAGAAACCAGGAGACTGAGATATTCTAGTCTTGCCTTAGGCACAAAGCCAGCTGGGTGACCTTGGGCCAGTCATTCTCTCTCAGCCCTAGGAAGCAGGCGATGGCAAGCCACTTCTGAAATATTTCCAAGAAAACTGCAGGGACTTCTCCAGAAAAGTCAGTGGGAGTCAACACTGACTTGAAGGCACCAAAAAACAAAGGGTAATCTTCACCAGTAAGGAATCAGATGGACTCTGTTACTATATTAATAGGTGTGGTTATGTTCTGACATCGCTGAGGGCAGGTGAATCTGTTACAGATTCTTTTACAATGAAGGTGATTTTGTGTGGGAGTATCATATGGATAACCTTGGACAACAAAGAATGATGTAATCAGAGAATTTGGGAGGCTATCTCCATTATGTTATCTTGAGATCCAAACCATTACATGGAGAAAAGAGATTAATAGCTACTCCAGAAGAAAAATGATTCTAATCTTTGCTTGTTCTTTATTTTATGTTTTGCCTCTAGTTCTTCAAAGCACTTTTATATAAAATCCACTCCTCTGTTTAATAAATGCTTTAATCAATTAATCACTTTTGTTTGCAATTATTTCACTTTTTATTGTAAAGACTGTGTAAACTGTAAGTGCACCATGACTTCTGCAACCATAGTAACAGGCTGCACTTCAAAAAGAAGTCCTATCTACATATTATGGACAGAGCAAATATAGTCCTTATTAGTTCTGACACTTAGTTTCCAGTTTCCAGAGATATGTGGATATGTTATGTTGCAGACTCCTCCAACAGTAAATTTGAGGCGGCTGTTTCCCTTCCAAAAACACTGCAGCACCCGAACAGGTTCTTAAGAAGGTGAAAACTTTGTTCAGATTGTCAGTGGATAAATCTGGTCCTAATGGCTGAGTCTTGTGAGTGAGGAATCAACACATCTGGACATTGTTGTTGTTCAGTCGTTAAGTTGTGTCTGACTCTTCGTGACCCCATGAACCATATCATGCCAGGCCTTTCTGTCCTTCACTGCCTCCCTGAGTTTGCTCAGTTTCATGCTCATTGCTTCAGTGATGCTATCTAACCATCTCATCCTCTGCCGTCCTCTTCTCCTTTTGCCTTCAATCTTTCCCAGCATCAGGGTCTTTTCCAAGGAGTCCTCTCTTCGCATTAGGTGACCAAAGTATCTGAGCTTGAACTTCATTATCGATCCTTCCAATGAGCAATCAGGGTTGATTTCCTTTAAGATTGACTGGTTTGACCTCCTAGCAGTCCAGGGGACTCTTAAGAGTCTTCTCCAGCACCACAGTTCAAAGGCATCAATTCTTTGGCGCTCAGTCTTCTTTATGGTCCAGCTCTCACAGCCATACATCTGGACATATCAACCCACAAAAAATTAAGTGTCTATTTCCTTAAAAGTATGTTACTCAAAAAGTGGCAAGTACAATTTGAGGTACAACAGTGTGTTTCTGAAAGGCAGCAACCTTAAATCCTTTGCATCTTCAGTTTAGCTAATGGAAGTCTGACAATCAGTGGTCCATCTCCTCAACTGTATTCATACATGGGGCTAAGCTATGATTTGTTAAATAAATTTGAACAAGGGATTTGAAATTTGAACAGGGATTTGAAGACCTGGCTCTGCCATCTGGCCTGGGGCGGGGAGGGAGGATATCAAAAATGGGGTTGGCTGGCCCCTTAGCAGCCTGGTGTGGCCTCTATCAGCCTCTTGGATTTTTTAGCCTTTTTATCTTTCTCTTTGTAACTTTGCTTTTATAATCTTTTAATTATGTATTGCCGATTTTAGTTTGTTGTAAGCCGCCCAGAGTCCCCCGTTGTGGGGAGAAGGGTGGGGACAAGTCAAATAAATAATAATAATAAAATAATAAATTATAATTATAATAAGCTATAACTCACCAAGTTCAAACATGGTGATAATCAGCTGAGTTGAAACATGTGCTTCAGGCAAAAATCACACTATGGCAAAGCACAATGTGCGAACCCAACCATATATTCATGTATTTATTATGCTTTGGTGTATTTCAACCATTTATTAAACCATCATGGCCTGATTCACACATAACCTTTTCCATTGCAGCCACTGCCCTATGGAACACCGTCCCGCACCAGAAGTCCAACCGCCCCCCCCCCCAGCTTTAACCTTCTGGAGAGCACTCAAGACCTGGTTCTTTCCCTTGGAGCTGGCATAAGAAGAGGCCAGAGCAGGATGAGAAGGTGGTGAGATGCATCGGTGGAGTGTGGCTGAGGCAACACTTTTTTCTGTTTTGACTTTTACTATTTTTGTTTTAGTTGTATATACTGTTTTTATTGCTGGGTGTAAGCCACCCAGAGTTTGGTTTTAAGATGGACAACTATACAAATGTTTTAAATACATAAATAAAATAATGCTAAGCAATAAAATCATGGTTTACAAAAAATGTAACAGACAAGTTTAGATATCATTCTCAGCCAAAATGAAGTAAGCCATGTTGTTGCTCAGCTGCTTTGAGCAACCTCTAAGGAGAAAGCAGAATATAAATTATAGTTTTTTTTATTTGTAATTGTTTTTATGTATTTATTATTTTTAATTGTTGTATGCCACCCAGAGTCATCTTGTGGGAGGTGGGCAGCTATATAAATATGATTGATAAATAAATAAATAAATAAATAAATAAATAAATAAATAAATAAAATAGAAATAACCTAAAAAAATAAATTGTATAATGTGCAAATCCAGAATAAAACTTAGATCTAGCCTTTGCTGACAGTTATTACCACTGGAACATTTTAGGCCCTAATCCGTATTATATCTGCATGCTTGATTTTGAGCAGCAACTGATTTTGCTTTAGCCTCCATGCTCTAATTCCCAATTTCAGTTCTTTTTCCGTGCTGCAGACTTCTCCCAAACAAGGGTGAGAAATGGACAGCTGGGTTTCATGCTGGCAGTAGAGTCCCAAATAAAGGGGGCCCCTCTAGGAAGTCAAGAAACCTCACAAAGAAGCCATCCCCTGTGCCCTGAGACCATCATTCTTTGTTATAAAGTCTCTACCCTGGGAAGGTCATGCCTATTGATTTGTAAAAACATGGCTGCTTCAGGCAAAATCTTCAAACTCAAGCTATTAATTTCATGAGATTGATAAATATAAAAAGCAGGTCACGCATTAGTATCAGAAGGAGATTCTCTTAATACCAGGGAAACAGCTCAGAAGATTGTTCCTTGCTGAAATGAACATGGCATTGATGATCAAACAGGAGTTTTTAAACTAACTTTTTGAAAAACATCATCTGCTAGAAGCATAGAACATTATTATCTTCAGGGTCTCCCTCTTTATTTCTCTTTCATTTCTGTCTCATCCATGTATGTCATACTGGTTCCAAAGGATGAGGTAAATGAAGGCTTTGGACTTCAGATGTTTCATCCAAAGTGGTGATTTGCTCTGAGTCACTTGTTTTTCCCCAGAAGTAAAACTTAATATTACATCTTGGAGAACACACATGTAAGGCTCTGTGACTCTGGCTTCTTATAAAATCCCTTTATGAAACAGAGCAAAGCTTCACCCCTCTTTTGCTGTCATACTCAAAGCAAGGTTGTAATCTCAGTACCTAAATGATGGTTTGATGTGGTAGGAAGTTATCACTTTGGAATTATTTTTTAACATTTCAGTTCTACTGTTAAAAATAAAAATAATCTTAATAATGCTTCTCTGTACACTTTGTTCTGGCTTCTTTTGCACACAGCTCTGATATTTTCCTGCTCTCTCTCAGCTTCCCATTTCGCAGTCTCCATAAAGTTTAACCTCTACAAGTGTAACTGAGGAATCTCTGCCTCAAGGAAAGCCTGTCTAGTTTTAACATTCATGACAATGCCTGGCTAGTATTTCACTCTTAAGGACCTTTAAGCCAATTTATTTCCATATTTGGGAAAAAAGAAACACATTTCATTTATAAAGGCAATCAAAATGTTTGTTCTGATCTACAATGGTCATTGCTGGGGAGAATTTTTGTGATAAAAATGAATGTCTTGCCTAGAAAGATGTTTTTCTTTCAGACAATACCTGTTTTGACAACTGATGCACCATTTAAACAGTGGCAGAAGGATATATCTAAATAATTTCTGTGGCAGGGGAAGAAATAATGAGTTAAATATATGGTGTTACAAGATGCAAAAGAAAGAGGAGGACTGGGTTTACCTGATTTGAAATTGTATTTTGCAGCTTGCTGTTTGGTTTGGATGAAAGAGTGGGTGTTGCTGAGAAATAGAAGGCTTTTGGACTTAGAAGAACACAACGTGAGATTTGGGTGGCATGGATATTTGAGGTATGATAAAGTCAAAGTTAATGTGGATTTTAAAAATCATTATGTTAGACATGCCATGTTAAGAATAAAGGAATAAAGAAAAAATCCAGATTGTACCCGAAAACACCTTTGTGGCTCTCAACACAAGAAGTGTTTTATAGATGAGAAATACAGGCAAACACAAACGGCTAACTTATGAGACACTAGAATTTGGTCAAGGGGAATACAAAATAAAATCAAGAGAAGAACTGGTGGCAGAGGGATATGGTTGTCTCTGGTTCTCCTATTTATAATTATTAGAAAGATTTAAAATAGAAAAAAGAATTTATGGTTTTGAACATTGTAAGACCAAGTTTGAAATAGAATTGTGTATAAATGATGAACATGCAATTGCTAAAATGTATAACTTTTATTGAAATTTGAAACATAAGAACAAGTGAAAGAATGTATGATAAAATGGGCTAAAAATGTTGGTTATAATATACAGATGGAGCAATAGGAAAATACGTGGCTGAAAGGACTGAAATTTACACTATTTTATAATCTTAAACAGAATTTTTATAAAATGACATACCATTGGTATATGTCTAGAAATTTTCTAGAACGTATAAAGGCACTTCAAATTTATGTTGGAAATGTGAACAACAAGAAGGGACATTTTATCATGTTTGGTGGATGTGTAAGAAAGCTAGAAAATTCTGGATTCAAATATATACACTGATTCAGAGGATTTTAAAGATTAATATACAATTGAGATGAGATGAATTTTTCTTTTGAGGTTGATGGACAAACAATGGTTAAAAAGTCATGGAACTTTGTTTTTGTACATGATAACTGCAGCAAGATTATTGTATGCTCAAAAGTAAAAGATTCGGCACTACACACAATGGAGGAATGGTTGACGAAGACGATGGAACTTGCTGAGATGGCTAAATTGACTTCTTTGATCAGAGAAAAGACAATATTTACATTTATTGCTGACTGGAAACCCCTTATGGACTTTTTGTGGAAAACAGAAAAAACGAACATGTGATTTATGGTTTTGATGATTAAACAAGATAGATTATAGAGAGAAGAGAGTTATGTTGTAACCATACAGTTAGAGATAAATTTATAATTGTACTTATAACTGCTGTAAAGTAGATTGGAAGCTACTTTTTTTGTACTTTTCTTCTTTCTTTTTTTTCTTTCTTGCACTTTTAGTTTTCTCTTTGAGTTCTTTTTCTTTTTCTTACTTTATATTAATTTGTATTAGTTTTTATCTCCCTTTTTAAAAATCTTTAATAAAAATTATATATATATATATATATATATACACACACACACACACACACACATATACACACACACACACACACATACATATACATATACACACACACAATGTTTGTTCTGATCTTATCTGTTACATTTTTTCCACATTTGTTTAAGCATTTAAATAAGCTTAATGCAAAATAATTCACTTTTTGTGGCCAGTACTCTATTTCCAACATTACAGGTTACTTTCTCAATACATACATTATTAAATTAACTTTCACCACAGAACAGAGAAAACGGAATCTGCAACAAAATCTTCTTAACGAGCAGACTCCATTAGACTTCCAGCCAGCCATTCCTTCAAGCTGAGCAATCCACTTCAGTACACCAAGCATACTGTGTCCGTGTTACACTTTTTATTTTTACTGAGGATGCTGCTCCCCTCCCACGGTAGTCTTTTTCCCACTAAAAAAATTGCAGTTATGCCAGCTACGGGATTTGTCGAATCATGCGGTTAGCTCCTTTGTTCCCAGTGTCCAATTCTGGCTATATTTCTGCTGGCATTCATTGTCTGAATTCACAGTTAGAGGGAGTGAAGCCCCCATTATTTAACCCAGTGAGGGAAAATGAGACGAGAGAGAGCTGTTCTTAGTCCACTCTTCTTTATTTTATTCCCAGCCACCCCCCTCCCCAATCCTACACTACTTATCCTGTGCTAATATCCTGCTAAACATATTTGTTCGACAGTACCGTGGGTTGGGCTGCACACACACCGCTGTAATTTGGCTGAGAAATGAGAAAAATGAAATCTAACAACTGAGATTTAAATATTTCAGAAAACAAATCAGAGATAATATTGAGCTGCAGATGTGTGAAATTATAACTGAAAGGAATAGAAAAGATGAGCGCAGGGAGGATAAATAAAAACATTCCCTTTTCATCTCCCTTATGTATCATTTCATTTAGTGCAAAATGTTAACTGTTGTTTTTAACAAATTTCAGCATCACGAAAATACTGTTGAAAAATCTGCAGGAGAAAAACTAAAAAGCTGATCCTAAACCATGAGTAAATTTAGCTTAAATATTCTTGAGTTCATGGGATAGAAGAGGCTTACATTTTGCCCAGCTTCAATTTCTTAGCACAATGCAAAGAGATTTTCTATTATGATATGCAGCAGGTTTCCTTTAGGTTTTTTTTTTTTAAAAAAAAGCTATTACCCAACTCCTGCTGTGCTATTGTATTTAGAGAACCATCCAGCAAGCACTAAAAGGAACTATTGTTTGCTCCTTAGGCTTTCCATTTTGGGATTTCATGAATCATTAGGTGAGATGCTGCTTTTTTAAAAAAGTATTATTCATTGTAAGGTGAGGAATAGAATAAAAGATGTTGCTGCAGGATAAAGTCGCAGTTGAAAATGCTCAACACTTGCATGCAGAGCAAAGCTTTGCTTTCCAGGATTGTATGGAAGGCTGGGACTCTATTTGAAACCAATTATCCCTCAGTATTTTTGATTAATGGGACACACTCCATAATTGCCCATTTTCTTTCTTACTGGGACGTGATGGCAAAAGGAATAATATTACTAACAAGGAAAGAACAAAATGTACACATTTGTTTCAGTTTCTCTTGGAGAGTTCCCAGCTATTTTCATTTCTGTGTAGCTACTAAGTACTCTGGAGCACATCTGAAGGTATGGCTTAGCAAGGAGGCTGGCACATTAAAAAGAACCTGATAAGGTATGATGTCAACGTGTGTACGTGTGCCTTTGAGTTGGTGTTGACTCCTGGAGACTGCCTGGACAAGTCCCTGCAATTTTCTTGGCAATATTTTTGGAAGTAGTTTTCCACTGCCTTCTTCCTAGGGCTGGAAGGAGTGACCAGCCCAAAGTCACCAAGCTGGTTTTGTGCCTAAGGTAGGACTAGAATTCATGGTCTCCCGGTTTCTAACCTGATGCCTTAACCGCTACATTAAACTGGCTCTCATGATGTCAGTGGGTCCCCAGAAACGCCAGAACTGAACTTGTGGACAGCATATACCCCCTTCCTCTGTAGTAATGCAAGTTCCTTATGCATGTCATTGGCACTTCTTCTGCTCCTATGTTTCATGGGTGGGTACTAATCGAATGATGAAACCTCGCAGTGTGGTGATGTCATGTCATGCCTTTTGTAGTGAAAAACACAAGGGATGGCCTATAAACTGTGTTTATATCCAGTATGAATTGGGCTGATTTTCCTATGCTGCTGGAATTCCAGATAGCAGTAATTAATGGAGAAGGCTCAAATGTGCCCCCTTCCTTTCTCCGGTTAGGTCAACTGTCAGTAGTGATTTTATGTTTTATTTTATGATAGAAAGGAGTAAAGCAAGCCCTCTGCAGCTGTTCTTTCTCATTGGGATTGGGAGGCCCCCTCCCTTCTATGAAGTTTTTTTCCTGATGGGAAAGAGGTGCAACCTCCCATTGGCCCCTGAATCTTGGCTTATGGTTGGCATCACCCCGTGCTGCCCTTTAGCTCTCAGGCGTTCCTTCTTTCTTCTTGTGGATGAACAAGTGGGCCTAGTGTGAGACCTAGTTGGGTGAGAATAATGATGTTGCCCTCTTGGAGATTTGCCCTTCTGGATTCAGCAGTAATCAAGGCTGGAGGGGTGGTTGTGGTGTTGATTTTTAAGGAAAACTTATTTGTGACAGGAAGTTCTGCTTTTGAGGTGACAGGGTGAGTCCCTGCATGTTAGGTTGCACAGTAGGGGCAGACTGACTATCCTTCTGGTATTTGCTGCCCAGCTGGATTCCTCTCCAGGCTCCTTGATCTGATCTCTTGGCTCATACTGCAGTTCCCTCACCTTATGGTGCTGGGTGATTTCAATCTCCATGCTTTGGGATGTCAGGGAAATCCATGGAGCTGCAGGGTCTCCATGGTGACTCTAGGGCTATCTCAAGTATTCTCTAGCCTGACGTGTATTGGCAGTCATACATTAGACCTTGTTTTTGCCTTGTAGTAGTTGTTAAGTGATCTCAATATGGAAAGATTTACATCTAGCTCACCGGACAGAGAAACACAAATAGGCGTTTACAAATGATAAAGTAGCATTCTTGGAATTCCTGCAGTGTCTGTTTCTTTGTTTGACCTTCATTGAAAAACTGTCCAAGTTTGTCTCCATCCCACCTTTTATTAAACATAATCAAGGAGGAGTTATTTGAGTATCTTTCTCATACTTCCTTCTATCTCTGGACTGTGTAATCTCTTCTCTCAAGTCCCTCCTTAATGGCTGTTTCTTACCTTCCCCAAGGTTACAGGTATTCAGGTATTTACAGGTATTCTTGCAGTTGGCTTATCACTGTTAATCCAGCTATTGTGGTTTGTAAGTTATGATTTATGTATTAGCACGTGTTATAACTAATCCATAGTTTAGCACAATGTAATCAGGTCAGTGACTGACTCAAAATAAAGAGGAACCTTTTTCTACAAAAGTCTATTCTGGGTAGAAAGTGTCCATGGATTAGTTATGAGCGGACTACATTTTGGGGAGCCTGTAGACTTATTGTCTACTTTATTCTGTTTTTTAAAAATATTTATGTCCCTTTAATACTTAAATAACAGTATAAAGTGAATTTTAAAAGAAATACCAATATTTGTATATCTTCAGGGTATAGCTAACAAGATATTCTATTTCATATTTTAAACCATTCTTCTGGTGGAGATATTCCTTTTCTAATCCCTGCCATCTGTGAAGACAAATCAATATTTGACTGACTATCATGAATCTTAAATGAAAGATGGTCACTCATCTATTGATTTGTTTGGACAGATGGCATTGGCTATTGGCTTCATTTCATTTCAGGTTTGTAAAAAATGTAGTAGTTGGTCAAAACATATAAATATTTTTCCCCTTAATAGTTTGGAACAAGGTTTTGGACATTTTCAATCTTTAAAATATAAATCTTCCAAACCCTCAATTACAGAAAACATTTTTTAGGTTTCTGTAGGTTACAGGCTATATTGTCTTTTTCATTTTCCAAGATTGCAAAAAGAAAAGTTGGTAGTGTTGGCATGCAGTTGACTCTGCACTGGAAAAGTGATGGTAGAGCCCCTCTGCAGTGTGGAGGGACTACAGACTGACCAGAGTTGGAAGCCTGTGCAAATCTGATGTTCATTATGTGTTTCTCCAACCTCCAGAAAATAGTCTATGGCCTTAGGTTGAGAAATGTATTTGTCTCAGTAGTTTGGTGAGGGCATGAGAGACGGTCTTCATGGTGGATACTCATAGGCTTTGAAAGCCCTTGACAAGGGAGATCAAGTCAGGATAGTTTCCTTTCTGTTATTCTTGCTAGCAAGAAAATGACTTTTCTTCAAGCAGGCTGTTCCATGGTGTGCTTAAAACTCTACCATTTTAAAATGTGTGATGCTCATAAAAAACAGGCAGAAGTTTGATTGCATTGATGCAGCTGCCATCTTGATGTTTTTGACCATTTCCTGCAGACACCCCTGAAAGCTGATTTGCTGTCGTTGCAATAAGAGCAGTGTGTTGACGCAACCCAGTTTAATGGTGTTTTAATTAATATATTCTCTATTTCATTCATGTTACCTGTTCTGAAGTGTTCTGATATTTTTCTCAGCTCCTGGTTGTACCTATCAAGATCATTTGCTTGTATTCACCCATGAGTCTCTCAGTTATGATACCAGCAAGCTCACAATTAAAAAAATGAAACTGTAGAAAGATTCTTTCTAGAATAATTTTCCATTATCCTTTCTGGTTGATAACAAACGTTTGAACTGTTTCAATAAAGGCTAGGTTTGAGAAGATAGCTGCTTGTTCTTTGAGTTGTATATTAGGTGTCTTCTCTCAAATTAAAGGGACTTTCACTCATCTTTCAGAGGAAAAAAGACTGAAGGCTCAGATGGAAGCAAGCTCTTTAGGGTGCATTTTGCTGGTTCAACAAATATATTCGAAGACATAAAGATCAGAAGAATGATCACTACCCATTGTTCACCCCATAGTACAGCATGCTCACATAAAGCCATTTAGGCTACAAAATGCTGGGAGGAGTATCTTTTCAAGTCAGATTTCCCCCCCCCTTTTTTTAAAGGGTGGTTTGCAACAGCCCATGTGGACATAGCAAAAAAATATAAGTTATAGACAGAACAACATTATGAGTAATTGGGAAAAATCCTGTCCTTTTCTTAAACCTTGTGTGGCTCATGCTAGCCAGGGCAGAAGGAGTGTGTGTTTGTGTGTGCGTAGCAGGGGGTGCCTTCCCTCTTCCCTTCTTGCCTATTTCTCCTATTGGTTGCTCCACTAACATTACCTGTTACATTCGTTTTCAGTGGGAGTGAAAATAAGTATGCCCAGGCTTCCATACTTTTAAAAACCGTTTCAGTACATTGGGGGAAATGAGGGCCTTGGGACCTCCTGTAACAAGCTGCTGACCCATTCCTTCAACACTTCTCCTCCCAGCCCTTCTGTCAGCGCTGCACTGGCTGTGGAATGCTCTGCCACCGCGTGGTTTCTGGCAGCCAGTCGGGTGTAGCGGTTAAGGCACCAGGCTAGAAACTGGCAGATGGTGAGTTCTAGTCCTGCCTTAGGCACAAAGCCAGCTGGGTGATCTTGGGCCAGTCACTGTTTCTCAGCCCTAGGAAGGAGGCAAGGGCAAACCACTTCCGAAAAACCCTGCCAAGAAAACTGCAGGGACTTGTTCAGGCAGCCGCCAGGAGTCAAAAACTGACTCAAAGGCCATATATACATACATACATACATACACACACTCACACACACACACACACACACACGCATACACATACATGGTTTCTAGCAGTGAAGCTCCTTGTCCATCTGCAGAGGAAGATTTATTTACCTTGTTGGGATTTTAGGACTGATAGTATTATGGTTATTAACATAATTTTATAATTATATTAACATTATTGAATTTAAATAAGAATTGTTCTATGTTTTTCATAGAAACTCATCAGAAACAACCTATGCATAGATATGTATTCTAAAGTGCTACAGTAATAATAAGAAAGGCTATGGCAGCAGTATAAAACCCTCACCATATATTTCCCTCCTTTTAATATTAATGGCAAGTATTTTGCTTTCTGCCTTTTACAATCTAGCGGGGATTTTGTATGGGCACGTAAAAGGTAATTGATATTCAATTTACATAATGACTCAACCATTATCTTCTGACCAGCAGACTAATTAGTTAATTTCTTCAGTGGACCCAGAGAGGCTGCTAGTAACACAATAAAAACACCATAAAAAAGAAGTGGGAGAGAAAGAAGAATACTTATTACCGACAAAGAAGGCCGGTGTCCAGACACAGCGAGCTATGCTCGAAAGAAATAAGGATGCTTTCATATTGGCAGCAAGCAGTTTTTGCAAAAGAGGAAAGATGCACGCCATAAAATGTAATTGGATAAAACGGGTACAGCTTCTTCAGAAGCAGTCTGTTTTTTCATTGTTCCTCAAAATGTAAACATTTGCAAAAATGTAGTAGTACCAGCAAAGCACTCTTAAATTATGTCACTGGATAGGCCACTGCTTTAAATTAAGAAATAATGGGGGGAGGGGTGTTGATTATGGAATTACAGAATGAGAATATGATGCATATGAAAGCTGTCGTTTACAGTGTACATTACATTTTATTCCTATATCTCTCTATTTATTGTAAACTTTCATGGAACCTGGTGTAGTGACTAAAATTGCCTAAAAGTATTTCCACCTATGTGTCTTATTATTTCCAGAAAATTACAGTCCAATAGAACTGATTCTGACTCTACATCTCTTTGCCAGCTCTGAGTAGCAACAACAAAAGATAACAGAAGTTGATATTCTAGAACATTTCATTTACATGTCTAATTTAGAACTGATATGTCAGATTCAAAGGTTATCCTGTTTAAAATGTGATAATAGCAAAATAACATTTCAAGAGCTATAGAAAGTCTAATATTTATCTTGCATTTAGTTACTCCTGGGTGTCTAACCAATGTGTTAATTCATCCCTAGTCTGACCTAGGTATGCATTACTAGTCATGCCAGAATATTTATGTATTTATTTATTTATATTACTTGGATACCAACCCAGTCCCAAGGATCTGGGCAATTTACAGGATACCATATGTATGTAGAAGATCATCAGATAGCTGAGGCATAAAGCATGCAATCTTAGTCCAAGTCAGGCCTGATAGACAGATTGGTCTATCATCCATTGGGGATCATGGTTTAGCAGACATTTGAAGTGCAGAATTCTACTCATTGCATTTATCTTTATTTTATAAGTCTATGACTAGTGCAATTTCCATTAGCAGCCATTGATTATTTTCTGTTATGTCTTGTTTCAGTAAAGTTCTTAAGCAATGTTTTGACTGGTCTTTAATAAATCAACATCTGCTTGGCTGGAGCAATATATTTTAATGGCCTCCTCCCTCCAAATTTTCCCTGATGGGCTTCAAAATTAACCAGAATATTCAGGGAAATTGATTATGTGTCCAAATGTTTTCAGGATGCTAGCAATAATCAGGAATATGCAATTATATATTAAAAAAAATCTTTTTCAAATCTGGTTTCTGAGAACAGTGTATTCCTGGGAATCTGCCTCCACCTCCCCTTCCCCCAAGTAATGATATGGCCTTGCCATTAAATTGTCTTTATTTCTTATAGCTACTTCTTTTCTCATCCTTCACAATCAACTTCTGAAGGTCAGTATATGATGGCTATCCTTGAAGTATAGAAAAAGTTTTTCAGCAGACTCTCCTATCATATCATCTCACTTAAAAATAATCCTCATATTCTTATCAACCTGATTTTCCAAGTACTCAGCTGAGTCACATGTCTTTGCTGTTTAAGGGGCTTTGCTGATGTAGTAGAACATAGGCTCTGGGGAATGATAATAGGATAAAGAGCTTTGATCAAATCCTACTTCTGTTGGTAGCAAGCAATAAATGTTGTCTGCTTTTGGCAGCTATGATGTTCCTGCATAAGAACCAGGAAGAAACCAGCATCCCTAGAATACCAGTAAGTCTTTTGCAGATCAGATTTGTCTGTCAGCCACTGTAGAATCTAGTTTAATTATTAAATTAATTATACCTGAAGCTATGTATAATTGTCACAAGAAGAACTGTGACAAGTTTATCAGAACATGGGCTTTCTTTTGAGACAGAATAGTGCTTCTAGGCCAGAAGAGATGCAACAGAGCAGAAGTAAGATATATCACTTTTCACACTTTAAAAAATATTCACCAATAATTGAATAACTGTGTCATAAGTATTTTAAAGCACAACTTCCATAATTAAAGAAATAGTTTAGTATACCATATCTAGAATATGTCAGCTTAAGACAACTACATATCCATGTACCTGTTTCAGATATACACATTTACCGCTTGTTGATGATGACTTCAACCAATAGATTGAATGGGAAGATCAAGACTTCACAGATACAGCTTTCAAACCACCTTATGTCAACTCACATATAAACCTTTGTATAATCTTTGTTACACACTAACTCAGATATAACAAAGAAATGGAATTGGGGATACTCAGTATATTCATCTCTCCAAACTCCTCAGTGACTATGCCCAGTTGCCAAGGAGCTGAGGTATAATCCCTTAGTGCCAATTTGTGACTGACTTGCAGGCAGAATTAAAAGTATTGAAATAGACTTATGTCTGGATATGATCATGGACTGAATAAGGTCAGGCTGAATCCTAACAGGAACGAAGTTCTGTGGATGGGTGATAGTGAGTTTAATAACTGGATACTCTATTGGTTCCACATGGGATTGTGTACTTCTTACAGAAATAGGTTTCTTGTGGATTCACCTTCACTTAACACCAAAATGGCCTTAAGAAGTTCCAAGCTACCTGGAGCTGTCAATAGTCTTGTCCAATCAAGGATAGCTTCCTACAGTGATCCATGCTAACCTCAAGACTGGACTACAATAATATGATTTTTATGGGGAAGTCAGAGTGAATTGGAAGGTACAGCTATTGCAGATTGCCACTACTGGCTTGTTCAACAGGGCTTCTTATATATAATACTTGGGCTGAAAGCTCTGCACTGTCCACCAGTTAGTTATTGACTGAACCATATTCAGATCATTACTGTTTATTTATAGTTTGGGACTGGTTGTCTCTGAGAAATTATTGTCTTCCATATAGGTCTATTCCTAGAACATCTCATTGTTCTCGTGCAAAACCTATAATACATCAAGTCAAAGTCTGGACAAAACATGGCAAAACAGACTGGCTCCAAGCAGGCAAAGGAGTGAAACAGTTATGAATGATTCTCTCCTTATTTATTCAACCTATATGCAGAACATATATTCATAGAGGTTGAATTGGAAGAAGATGAATGTGGTTTTAAAATTGGAAGAAGAAACATTAGTAACCTGTGGTATGCTAATGATACTACCCTGATAGCTGAAAATGCAAATGATCTACAAGCTCTAGTAATGAAAATGAATGGAAAAATGGGACTAAGATTAAATACGAAGAGACCAAATTTATGACAACAATACAGCAACCAGCTTAGAATTGACAATGAAGATATTGAAGCGGTGGATAGTTTCTGCCCTTTAGGCTTGACTATCAACAGTAAATGAACCAGCAGTTAGCAGCCTTATCACTAGCTATCCTTGGTGTCTCAATAAGTGAACAGGGAAAGTAACAGGAGTTTGCCTGAGGCATTAAGCCCTAAACCTTGTTCTCCTATCCTTTCAATGGATCTTTGGCCATTCTTTTTCCAGCCTTGACACTGGAAGGGACTTACTCAGTGTTTACACATGGCTGAGCAGTTCTGGTTTCTACTTCACTTCAATTTCAATCCTTACTTAGAGTTGAGCAAGCAGACAGGGATAGCTTACAGAGTTTTCCTAGAGAGTTCAGAAAGGGAGCTTTAGGTGGAGTCCTTAACAAGTCTTTCCTCTAAGCCAAGAATCAAATACTCAGCAAATGTGAGAGTCTGAGAAAGGAATAGGAAGACGAAATAAGTCTTTCTACCAGTGGTGCCTTAAGAAGCAGAAGTGAGGATGAACAGAAGTCTGAAGCTGTGACTTGCACTATTTGTACGTTTGCCTGCCTGCCTGCCTGCCTGCCTGAAAACAACCTTGCATATATTTGAAGCAAATACAAGCTCATAGCACTTTTTGAAGAAGACATAAAAAGACTTGAAGCAGCAAAGCTGAGAAATGAGAAGGATGTGTCAATGCAAAGACAGCAGGCCGAACAAAAGAAATGGATAGTGGAAGCAAGTCTTCATAAGAAAATTTGACAAAAGGGACAAGTGAGGTAGATGACAGTACCAACCAGAAGTGAGAGATGTAGAAGATATTTTGTATCACTGGTGAACAACAACAACAAAATTTCATTACTTGGGGGGAGACGGAAGAAACATGGGTGCACTGCAGATGTAGGAATGACATTGGGAGCATTATTTTTCAAGGCAGGAAAGTTGGTTAGGTTAACAGTCAACAACTTTTTAGTTTCATGACATAGAAGAGCAAGGCAACATGGGATCTGTGGGGGGAAAAGCACCAAAATTAAACTGCCATGGATGTAAGAAGGATCTCTGCTTCATGTTAACAAAGGGTATCATTCTAGTTGCTTCATTCTAGTATGCAATAAATATACTTATCTAGCCATGAGATGTCAAGTGTCATGGGTACTTTTGCTAGTTAGAGCCAGGGAGCCCAACAAGACAGGATGCACCTGTGCCCTATAAGAATGCAAAGGGAAGAGCCGTGGGAGTTGGTGATTCAGTATTATGAGGAAATGATACATATTGGCTCATGAAAAGTCCTTTCTGCCAAGAACAAGGATTAAGGACATGACTGTGAGGGCTGACACAGGAACCAATGGTTCTCGGTCCAGAGTTGGGAATTATGGAATCACATATCAAATGTTTGGCTTCAAGGCTACAAGTGCTGCAATGTAAGTGTGGGAGGAAAAAACAATGAGTTTAAACTACCAAGGTTATAAGAGATAGAAGAGCTGGAGGAGGAAGAAGAAAGAAAGAAGGATGACAAAAGAAGAATGCTGAGAAAAAAGTAACCAGATTGCACACCAGCTAAGTCTCATTGCTAACCCACTGCAGTGTTGATTGGGATTTCTGAAATTGGTTTAAGAAACAGCTGAGAACAGCATGGTTAGGCTGTAGTATGGCATTTCCCTATACCTTGAATCCATAGCTTTTATTTTTTTTTTACCTGATACTTCTAAGTTTTGGTTTTTGCCTATCTACTCTTTGGAACAGACCCCTTCCTTTCTTGAATTCCCTGATTCTAATTTTCATACTGATTTGGTTTTGTTCCCACTTCTCACTACTTGAGCTTTAGGAATCTGGATTCTAGGAGGGCTAGCCACAAAGGCAATCCAGTTTATTTCATTTTCCTGCAATTTAGCGTAACATCTGTAATATTTCCTGGCTTGCATCAGCATTCCCAACTTGCCTAAACACAGGGGCTTCATATACATTATTCCTTAATGCAGCCAGATGTGCTGGACTACTACTATCTTGGCCCTGATGACTAAGCCTCATAGTTGTAGTCCCAGACATCTGGAGACAAAAGCTGACTTGATGGCATCTGAAAATGTGAAGTAATGAATTATTAATGAATAAATCATTCACCAGGCACTTCATATTAGAAAATGTAAATTGCTAATGATATATATTATAGTCATGCTGCAAATTATTTAAATTTTCTCAAGGTTTCTCAAGCACGTCAGTACAGATGAGCAGAAATGCTTATCATATTCATTTTATCAGAGCTGATATATTTTTACCTTCATCTGAATTCTTTACCTTTTGAAATCCTTTCCTGTGACCATCACAAATTGTTTAATTAATTCTTGGTATAATTTGAAAAATTGCTTTCCTTTGGCTATAGGAACACAAAAGCAATGCTAGATCACATTCAAAGTCTAATGCACCATTTTGATAAACAGGCCTACATTCTTAGGAAAATAATTGTCAGAATCTTATTTTAGGGACTTCTCCAAATTGTTAGACAATTCCAGCCTTCCATTTAGAATTTTTTATTGTAAGGATTTCTATTTGTTTCCTATTTTTTAAAGCTGGAATAGAATAGGAAATTGGAAATGGCTTAGTTTCCTGGCATTTCTAAAAGAACTTAAATAGGGGAATTGTGATCTCCCAGATGGAGGCTTTGACACTTTGCCAGCAATATTTCAACGGGGTGGAAGTGAAGATGAAAAGGAAGGTGGTCTAAGTTTCTTCAAAGATTGGGGTTTAATAGAAGTCTCTTTGGCTGTTTTCAATATATCGTGCTGTTATTTACATACAGTCTACCAGATAGTTCTGAGTGGATCTAGGATAGCTAAAGATATTGTCGTCATAATACAGTATATGCAGTGTTCCAGGTAATGTAACAAAGACATATTTCAAAACAGTTGTAATAAATTATGGGAAAAAATAAAACAAGATCTTGAGATGTTGAAAAATGTAAAGGTTTCTTGGCTAGGAGTTATTGCAAGAATAAAAATGAATATATTACCCAAGATGAACGTCCTGTTCCAAATGGCACCAATTCCAAACTCAAACAAAGGACTAACAAAGATGGAGATTAAAAAAAAAAAATCTAACCTCCCTTGGGATAATCTCCCAGTTATACCCTAACGGTTAATGGAAATGAAAACAGGGTCATATATTTTTTTCCTTATCAAACATCTTGAGTGCCCCAACATGTACTTCCCAGTGGCTACTTTAAATATTTTAAAGAGAAATTGTATATGTTTACTTACCCCAAAGAGCTATTGTGGGAAAGATGCCTCATAAATCTTTCAAAATGTATTAACAATGACTTGCTTTGCTGATACTTACACTCCTGGGTGCACTTTTTCCTTTCCTCCAAATATTACTCCCCTAATGAAAAAAGGCATTTTTAAAATTATTTGTAGGTTTGTCAACGGCACTAATCCATTATTTCTGGTAATTGCTGGAGTAATCTCCAGTCATTGGTTTCCAACAAAGCCTCCTAGATTGACACTTCAGCAAATTGAAAGTTAAGTGTAGTATAAAAACCATTAACAAAACTTGACTGCCTTGTACAGAGGCGTTAGATTAATGGTGAGAATTATCTAGCCTCTTGTTCCTACATTCTGTGAAAGTAATGATTGCTCCAGAAAACAAACAAACAAACAACACTCTAATTTAACTCTGTTCCAATCTATACTGTTCAACTAGGCCTCAAAAATATGGACTGGGGGAGGAAGTGACCTTGGGAAGATACTAATACTGTGTGATGGAGGGAATGGCAAAATATTTTATTCCACTTTCTTTCAAAACAGTATAGTTCAGGATCACACAATGACATTGACTTATGTCAGAGTAAGAGGAGGATGAAAGGAACATTTTTTCAAGAATTCAAAAGTACAGGTGGATTAACATGTGGAATTAATACTTGGTGTATATGTGTTCAAATGATCCTTGTTAATCAAATGTGCTAAGGAGATGCTGGCCACATCCCAAGTCCCAACATATATGGAAGCTACATATTTTACAGAGTGAGAAGGGATCTAACTGTCGGGGCATAAAGGTTTATAAATGTCATAAATGTATGTGCTATCCAATCCCAAATGGCTTTGGTCAGCTTACAAAAATACAGCACTATAAAATAGTGCTAAAAACATAAGGTCAGCAGTATAGACAACATAAAACTCTAAATGACCTGGGTGAAAAGATATATTTCGAGCCACCTCCTAAACTGTAATAAGGAGAGTGTGAGCCTCAGCTCTGGTGGCATGTTATCCCACAATTTAGGCCCTGTCATAGAAAGAGGAGAATTGATTGTTGATGTTAACTGTACCGTGGTGCTAGCTATAAAATGCCTTATTAATGACTTAAGAGCATGGGTGGAATGGTGGTCCTGCAAGTAAGTTTAGTCTAAGCCACATAAGATCATCCTGAATTGAACTTCTAGAGCCCTGAACAACCAGTGAGGCTGTTTAAACACAGTAATTATATGCCATTCCAAGAGAGACCACTCACCCCCTGTGCTCCTACAATATGGGCCACCTGCAGTTTCCAAACGCTTTTCAAGCATTGCCTTGGACAGTACAGTGCAGTAATCCCATCTTGAAATTGGCAGCCCATGAATCACCCATGACAGGTCTCTGTTTTCTAGATAGAGATGCAATTGGTCTATCAGCCAAAACTGATAAAAGGTCTCCTTTGCTACAGATATTTTGAGGTTATCCAGGGTCATAATGTAATGGTGGAGCCAGTATGGTGTAGTGGTTAAGGCACCAGGCTAGAAACCAGGAGACCGTGTGTTCCAGTCCTGCCTTAGGCACAAAGCCAGCTGGGTGACCTTGATTTATCATGTCAATGCTTGATAAATCACAGCAGCCTTGACGTATCATTCCTTGAGCATCCCATAATCTTCACTGACAATCATTAGTCTATCTACTATGGTATTGACAACACTGGCTGGCAATGGCTTTCTGGATTTAGACAGGAATCTTCCTTACTTGGAAATACTGCGTGCAGGATTAACTTTATTGCACCTGAAGGTGAGCTTCACAGGAGCTCCCACAGCTCCATTCTAGATAGCCTTTCTACAGCTGCCATTTTATGTGGAGAAAGCCCACTTGAACAAACCCAGACTTACTTCTGAGTAACACGAATCAAATAGAGCTACGTATAGAAGTAAAGTCTTCAACTCGCTTCAACATGAAAGCGTATCTTAAGAGGCGGCTGCCCTACATAGTGCTGAGAATCAAAACTTTGCAATCCATTGTCCCCATAATTTATTCACCCCCGAAGTGCTGTAGGAACTACTTTTCCATCACATCACAGTACCCTTGTTCTGCTTAAATTTGTCAGTGTTCGAGATCACAGGATACAGCTGGAATGTATGATAATAGCTGAATGGTTTTTCCTTGCCTTTCACAAAGACGTTATTAACTTATGCACTTGCCATTCTTAAAGGAAATGGGGCATGCAGAAATAATGGAAAGTGTCTTTAATGGCTACAGCTACCCTGTAAATATTTTGGTGATGAAAAATAATTCCCATTATACTTTGAATAAGGTCTTCAGAGCCAGAAAAACAATGAGTTTACTACCACATTCAGTTTATAAACCGAAGGTGACCATTTGCTCATCACTGTGCTATTGATTGTTGCAAGTACCAATCAGCAAAAATGTAATCTCATCCCTCCACCATGACAAGCACAGAGTGAGCTTTGGAGGCAAGAATTTTCCACATATATTTGCTTGTTGTTTTCAAGGTTACCAGTACCAGCAAATCATAAAGTTTCAGAACATTTAAAACGAACCTAGACAATAGCTGTCCTGCATCTTGGTGCTTCCTTGTCCTGAGAAAGATGCATTAATCCCCAACCATTCAAAATTAATAACTACAGTGGCATTTGTAAATAATTCAAGCAGTTTTGGCTTAAATGAAAAAGCAAAGAAAGTATGGCTTGGTGATTCATACATGAAGTAAGAAGACCAAACGTGAGCCTTGTCTTTAATATGCTGCCTCTTCCTGACTGCAAGAATTCAACTGAATGGCAGGACTGATCTTTATGCTGGCTGCCGTTTCAAAAGCCACGCTTTGCAGCTGAAGGTAGAACATCCAGATTCAAATATGGGTAATCTACTACAAAATTTAAGGGACTTGCAGGATGGGTGCCAAATAATATCAAGGAGATAAATTATGTGTTTTTGTTATGTTTCATTTTGGGTAACTGAGGTTATTGTTTACCTTTGGGCACCAGTAATTGTAGATCATTTCATTTTTTGTGTTTTTAATCCTTCTATGCTGCCCAGAGACACCTGTGGGAGATGGCTGGTCATATAAATCATATAAGTAAATAAACAACCATGAAGGTAGTAGCTGTACCCCAATTGTGCAACACAATCCTCGGAAAAGCTCCCCGGGGCCCCTCATTTATTGTCATTTCAGCAGCAAGCAAAATAGCATTTTTCCTGTCAGGAGTTTAAGTGTGAGATAATTGATGTTAGAAGTTTTGTATTATATTGACACTGTTGAGTAGCTTTGGTTTTGGTATGTATTTGAAATGGTACTTCTGTTTTGTTTTGTTTTTGTTTTTGTTTTTTCTTTTAGTTTAAAGCTTGTGGGATTTTTATGTTGAATGGAAAGATACAAAGTTTTGAAATAAATGTGTTTTTGTCTGGGGATGGAAAGATGAGGGAGAATTCCAGAATTAAGGGAAATTCAGGTAAAGGAAAGCAAATTCATTAAGCCAAGGACAAACTATTTCATTTTTAAATAAACAATGCAAGAAATGCATCACTGTCCTTAACTCTTGATGCTGAATTTCAGCAGCATGATCTTGAGGGAGTTTGAGGGCTGCAAAACAGGGCTTAGGGACATATGGAGCCACCCCAGCACCATGCCCACCTCTATGCTACAGGACCACAGAGGATTTGAGGCAGGCAGCTTCACAGGGTATGGCCAAATGTCAAGATGTCAGCCACAAGGATGTGAGCAAAGCTCTGTCCTTTTTAAATGTGTGTGGAAGGGCAGCCAATATCTTGACATTTTTGGCCACACCCTGCAGACACCCACTGATTTGATGAAAAGCATCTCCATTTTTCTTTGGCCTGTGGTAGCTTCTGGTCAATTAGTGATCCTTCTGTGGATATTGGTGAAAGGGATCTATTGGATAACATCTATTGGTTTCACTGGAAGACAATTAATTAAGATGTCAGAGCAGCTGGTTTAAGATGAGGAAGATACCACAAGTTCTTGTGGAACATGGATTCTGTTGTGCGCAGTGATCTTTTTGAAAAGGGATATCCTTCAAATTGTATGAACTTTTCATATTTCTGGATAATTAAAATCCCAACATTGGTAAAATACAGCCTTGAGAGGTTTTAGATCATCTATATGGGTCACTCTCTATGCCAAACTCTTTTTAAAAAAAGACAAGTAAAAAATAATTGTATAAATTGGCTGCTTGAGTTGCTTATTTGCCAGTTTAGAAGAATATTGGTAGTGGGGAGCAGGGAGTTATTAAAAATGCAAATATTATGGAAGGACTATTTTAAAAACATTTTTAAAACCCCAAAAAGATTCTTCCTCCACATTAGTCAGCTGCTTTATTGCCTCTCTTCTTACAATTTTCCATTTAAATCTTCCTCTGTAATAATAATAAAAAAACTTTACTGGCTCCAATTAGCAGGCATGGTGGCCCATTTCATGTATTTAAGGACCATTTTGGTTCATGTTCTCCATCAAGTGAACATTTTTGAGTCATTTTATCTACAGGGCTGGACCCATACCTCATTAGCAATGTGGCAGGCGTTTTCCATCCATGGGCATTTTCTTGATGAGCTGTATTATATCCCTCTGGTGTAAGATTATCACAATTTGAAGGCAGCAGATGATTAAACAAGTGGGCAGTAACAGTCGTGATGATTGTCAGGACACATTCATTCATCAAAAGGAAAAGTTCCAAAAGCAAACCATCCTTCCGTGTTTACAAAATAAATGAGACAAGGTAGCTAATTACAGGAATCCAATATATGAACTTCAGTCATTCTGATTTGTTGGACTCCCTTTAGATTTTGTATGGTGTACTATATGATGGATTTGTTATTTCTTTCTGTATATAGAAACCGCCTTTGGATTCGGAGCAAATCTGGAAGTAAAAGCATTTTGAAAAGCCTTCCACGACTTTTTTTTCTTCCTTTAAGCATCGCAGAAAGGCTGAAAAGTCCATGAATGTGTGGATATGTCAGTGTTTACAGCTCAACTAGACAGCTGTACACAGAGGGCTGATTCATGAAACAATCAGCCACTGCTGCTTTTGTATTAAAAAGAATCTGATGGATGCCTGTTATGTCAAGGGAACAGAGTATTTTCTGTGAAGCAGGAGAGGCAAAGATTTTGACTGGCTCTATTCTGCAGCTGCATAGAACAGAGCCTAAACTATAGCTCTAATGGGAGGGAATCAGTAGCGGGAGAAGCTCAAAAGATCTTTGTCTTCCAGGGCCAGCCCTATCATTAGGCAATAAGATAGCCACCTCAAACTATTGATTTTGGCTGTCATGAAATGATAGAGAATTGGTAGTGAAGTTATTGCTGTAATTGTTACAATTTTACGATTATGATTAAGATAATCACTATCAATTTCTAGTGAAGGAAAGAGGTCCCTTTATAATTTTCTGTGCCAGATGTCAAAATAATTCGATCGTCATTTCTATGAACCTGGACAATATCACATCCAGAGTCTTGGGGGCCAACCTTTCTCTTTTCTCTCATTACCTCCATCTTTACCAACAGTTTTGTTTGACAATATGCCAAACAAAAGTTGGGAAGGGCTTATTTTGAAGAACCTGGAGAGGTGAAACCTATCAGTAGACAATGCTGAGTTAGAACAACAGCTCTTCCCAACTTACGTGGAGGCATATAAGACATAATGCTATTCTCATCCTTACTACAACAATGGCAGTTTGGGATTCTCAAGAGCACAAGGAAACAATTGGTTCATCAAAGCTTTTAGGACCCATCCTAAAGTGGTTAACTTAAATTCAATACAAAATTAAGTATCTCTCTGAAGAGATCATTATCACTTACCAATTAATTGAGAAAGTCACTTAGCACCTAATCCATGGACCTAATGGGATGCATCTTGCAGGTATGGATAGAGCTGGATAAGAACAGTAAGACGGAAATTCAAAAAAAGGCTCATTTTTAATATGTGTTTGCTGCTCTAAATATATTAAGAAAGAGTGAATGGGTCAAGAGGAAGCAGAAGACCACGAAGGTTGTGGTTGAATGGAGTTGATGAGATCCTGAAAAAAAAAGGTTTGGTAGGAACTTTAAAAAACAAAAGGCAATATATGGAGTTATCTCACTTCTTCCCTTGCTACAACTATATGATGCTCAATGTATAGTTGGTAAGCTAAGAAATGGGTCTGAGAAAAACAGAAATATCTATATTCTCCTTTGTAAAAATTATAGGATGTTTCATTAATTATGAGTTTCCATTTAGACTGTAAAGTTGCCCTGTTTTCACCACTGATTCTCATGTTTTCTCTCATATTCATTGTGGTGTTTCTTCCCTTACCCCTTGAGAACCTCTACAGTTACTCTATCTGGCATAGTACTGAAGGGAATAACATATTTCCCACACAGTGGGCTCCCAGCTATAACTCTGATTCTGAAAGGTACTGCCTCATGGTAAGGTATCAGAATCTCCTCCCTGGCATTAATCTTCAGGGTTTATTGAAATTCTGCAGAATTCAGCAAGATAGCATAATTTCACCCATCGCTGCACGTGCAATCATCTTCGTGTTCGGATGGGCCTATGTATTAATGGAGTTGGCAGTCGTTTGACAGAAAATGAAGGAGGAAAGAAAAGAGAAATCACTAGAAATGATATGGTTAGAAAGTTTTCTCTCATTTGGAGAGAAGCAAATATATGGTGGGATTTGGTTAGGGCACTTATCGTAGCATTCCTCAGCTTCTAATAACTGCCTTGATACTTAATGACCAGAAATAGCCATGACTCAGGCTTTCATCTAAAATCAGGCTTGGGGAGGAGATATACAAATAACCTTTAGCCCATTTTATTCCTCAGTCTATAAAGCACAGTCGGTGTGCTCTGAGTAGCAGCCAGCAGGGTTAGTAATCCTCAGACTTCTACTGTGTTTGACACACGCTTAATTGAGAGCTGTTGGTGACATTTGGATGTGATTGTTTTCCTGAAAAGAACAAAGGCAACGGGAGGCTGCTATCAATGTTTCTCCCCAGATTTTCACAGTTACCCCAGCCAGCCACACTCTGCTGGCTGCCAATAAGCAGTCCAGGCTAATGCAATTACGGCTTTTCTCCCCATTAGTGTTTAGTGCCATCCATTTAGTGCAAAAGGCAGATTGCAGCGCTAGGAGTTATCTGGGAAGAGGTCAAGTCTAAAACAGCAATTACTACTATCCGTTGTTAGGAGACTAAAGCTGCCTTCATTCAGTCGCTGAGGCGTGGAGCTGCACTGCTGTTCCAGACCCAGGGTTCGTGCAGGTTGTGCACATGTGTATATTGTCACAGACGTTTATACACATGGGTTTTCTCCCTGCATGCGATCATAGTTCATGTGTGGATTCACTGGGTAGGGTGACAAAGTTGTGTGGTTTTGTCAGTGCTCCCTAGTAACTGCATAAAGATTGCTTCAAATGTAGAACATCAAATATGAACAATAATTCACAAAATTAATATAAAGATAATATAAATAATATGAAGGATCCTTCATCAACTACAGTTCTGTGTATTGACATGGTCTTTAAAACACTGCAGTAGGATCATGGAAAAAGTCAGCAACCCATGCTAGCCTAAGAAAGCATGCATCTACTGTTACACTGAGCTTTTCAAATACTATATTTCATAACATGCACTAGTAAGATTAATACTGGAGACTTGGTATTATTTGGGCAACCTTCTTCCACTTGAGAAGGACAACATTAAGACAGATTTGGATTTACTCTTCCTCTCTGACGATATTTTGCTTTATGGAGCCCTTTATGCAAAATATTATCTACAAAGGCACCGCCCATTAAACCTTGAACTCTGTGTCCTTTCCTGACAGTATTCATTTTGGGGAGGATAGGAGCAAAGGAACCCCTTACTCAAAGCATCTAGAAATTGCATTTTTTTCTGTCACATTTTCCTGCTATCAACTTGAAGGAAAAGGGCATGGAGTGTGGACTAGTGATTGACTACTGCAATGTGCTCTACATGGGGCTGCCCTTGAAGACCACTCAGAAGTTTCAACTTGTCCAGAATGCAGCAGTGGGCATGTATCCACAAGTGACACCTTTGCTGTGTGAGCTGCACTGGTTGATTTAAGGTGCTGGTTATGACCTATAAAGCCTTACACGTAGGGTTACCAGATATCCGAACAGGCAAAGGAGGACATTGGCAATCGGACAGGAGAACAAATGGGGGGAAAGGAGGACACACTAACTGTTTAATATTTGTATTTATATTCATTGGAGAGGAAGGGATTACAAATTAGTAAACAGGCACATAATGGGAAATACACACTAAGAGAAATGTGCTAGCATCAGCTGTTTGCCTAGTGTGCTCATGTCCTCCTTTTGCCAGAAGTCTGGTAATCCTACTTACATGGCATAAGGCCTGGTTATTTGAGGGCCCACCTATATCCCATGATGTCTGCCCAGCTGATATAAGCTGATAGGATTGCTGTATTTTGAGTCCCTACAATTAACAACATCTTTCAGGACCTAGGAAGCACACCTTCTCTGTCACGGTGCCTGCCCTCTGGAATGAGTTCACCCTGAAATCTTGGTGACTCCCACCCTGATAGCATTCCAGAAGGCCATAAAGACCAGGATATTCTCCCAGACCTTTGGCTAGGAGGGAGGGAACCACTTGTGGGATGATTTTTTTGTGTATTGTTGGCTGGACTGCCATCATATTCTTTATTTTATTTTTCTTATTCTTATTTTTCTTGTTTTTTATTTATTTGTTTCTCATTATTCATATTGTTTTTCATTATTTGTTATTCTGTGAGCTGTGCAGAGACATCTGGAGCTGGGTGGTGCCTGTAACCAACCATTCCATCATCCATGATCAGTGATATCATTAGGTATACACTACACCACCCTCTTTCTGCTGCTGTGGCACTTGGTAGGATATCTGAAGCTGCAGGTCTCTTCCTTCACTTTCTCCTGATGCTTCCCCTAAGCTTCTCACTTTGTATCTGTCCAAATGGATCAGACATGGTTGCTTACAGTGGTTCTTCAGGGTTTCAAACATAAGTCTTTTGAACCCTACTTGAAAGTGCCAGATACTGAAATTTTTGGATGTGTCTTGTATCTGAACTATGGACCTTCCCCTACTATAGAAAGGGTTCTCCAAGCTATGGAGACTGAATAACTTTAATCCTATCACTGAGGTTGCTAGAACAGAGGTTGTTCTGAGGTTGCAGAACAGAGATCTCTGTTCTCCTGTTGTTCTTGACTGTGATGCCTTCCTTTTTACTATTTAAATCCTGTCCAATTCTTTCCTGGCAACATTCTGTGTAATGGTTATAAACATTGTACAGCATGTCTGGGGAATTTCCAGTTCTTTCAGCCTGGGAGCATGTTTAGTTTACCACCTGCTTAGTGAGCAGGAAGGAAAAAAGAAATAAATGATCGTCAATACAACCTCTTGAAATATTTTACTCTATTTCCTGTTTTAATGTTCTTACTTGCCTTACTTTGGAAGCAGGATAACAAAAGTTTAAAACAAAACAAAAGGATTTAGTGGTATGATATTTTCTTCTATTCGTGTAATGAAAACAGTAATCCTGCGTATTAAATCAGAGATGGTGTAAACCACCTTTATTTGCAGAAAACTAAGAAATAATAAAAATTATTATTATTATTTTGTAAAATCAAGTGATACAAAATGCCATGGTTTAATGAATAAACCATAATCTCTTGGTTCACATATAACACTAAACTATAACCCAAAATGCGACATCTGCTTTCACATATTATATTAAGGAGAAATTAAACAAACCACATTACCAGCCCTTGTCCTGAAATAATTGGTTGCGAAGTCTGAAATGGTAGCTCCTCCAACATTTTATCCTGAAGATTGGTTTATAAATATCATCAACAACCATTTTTACCTTATTCATGACATGTTTCTTGATATTAAATAACTGCTATTCAACTGACATTCAGAGAAAATACCTTGTTTATAAATGAGCATAATATAAATTCAGAGCATGTGCTGAAAACTAAAATGCTACACACCATATATGTGTTTATTTTCTTCAGGCTGTTCTAATTCAAATACTGTTGCTTGTTCTCCCTTGACCTGGCTTCTCATTTTCTCTCATCAAATAACGCTCTTAAATAGTTTACTCCATCCTGCACTACAACCTGGCACAGACATTGTTTCAGCTAGCAATCACACTTTGTTCCTCTCTTCCTCCTCCTCCTCTTCCTCCTCCTCCTCCTCCCCCCCCCTTTTTGGTTTTCGTCCTCTTATGTGGTTTGATGTAAGAGCCAGTAAAATGATTTCCCAAATTCCAGCCATTCAACAACACTTATCCAGTACCTGCATCTTGGCTGTACGAGTCCAGATGACCCCCAGGGGGAAGCCAAGAGAGGAAAAAGTATTTTCTTGTCACCTGGTGGTCAATAGGTCAATAATTATCTTGGAGAACTTATGGAGATGTACCCAAAAGTACACCGCAGCTGAACATCACTCTCTTGCATACTAAACCTCTTTCTTGAACCCAGCTCCAAGGGCACTTCTCAGCTGCATCAATTCAAGAGACCACAACCTTGCAGGGCTTTTTTTGGTTTGTTTGTTTTTTGTTTGGTGCCTTTGAGTCACCCTTGACTCTTGGCAACTGCCTGGAAAGTCCCTGCAGGTTTCTGGGCAAGATTTCAGTGGTTTGCTATTACCCTCTTCTTACTAGGGCTGAGAGTGAGTGCTGGCTCAAGGTCACCCAGCTGGCTTTGTACCTAAGGCAGGACAAACTCCCAGTCTCCTGGTTTCTAGCCTGCAGCCAAACTGGCTTTTGCAGTTACCAGAGATGAACGCATTGCTGCTATCTAGTGATGATTAGAAAAAACAGCCCTTTTGGAAAAAACAGAAAAGTATTGATTGGATGGAATGCCAGGGTCTTATAAGCACCACCCCAACTTATATTCTGTAAAGTGGCTGGTGGCCACTTTTGCAATAGTTGATGATATTCAAATTTCAGCCAGGGAGAACTGCCAGTCATTGCCCTTGCGGTGTTGCATGGAGAAATTGTACAGACAGCAGCACAGCATGGTCCCATTTTGGCAGCGAATTAGGGGTAGGCTTTGGGAACAGCACAATTTAGGCTAACCTGGTTTGAAATAGGATGAAAGGACAGCAAAGCTACTTTGTGAATGAATCCATAAGCAATTAAAGAATTAGTTCTTTAAAAATCATTAGAGCTATGCACATAAAGATGTGCCAGGTGATCGAAAGAAGAGAAATGTTGTTCCTATCTTCTGAAAGGAGAAAAAGGAGGGCTCAGAGAATGACTAACACCAATGCAAGAAAGATTCTAGGGCAGATCTTAGTGTACTTATTGGTTAGTAACTTGAAAACAAGGCAGTATTACTAGAAGTTAGTATGGATTCCTCTAGAACAAGACTTGCCAGGCTAACCTTATCTTATTTTTTTTTTATTGTGGAACTGCTGCATCTTCATTTCATTAAAGGATGACATAATACTCCATGATATTCTGTTTAGCTAAATGTGGGCTGGATGGCATGACAATTAAGTCAATGACTTATGGGGGAGCGCAGTTGATACAAACCCTTCAACATTTTATTGGTGTTCTTCACTTAAGTTCTTAACCTAAAAATCAAATGCACAAGAACATCTCAGCTCAAAGTTGAGATGAAGGATTGAGGAGGTGGAGCCAAGCCAACATCCAGAGATTCTTGGTGTGGGACTAACATGCATGACTTCATGTCCCTTACACACATTTGTACATTCTATAGGGCATAACACTAAGAAGTTTTATTTCTGTATTGTTATTTAAGAATCAGAGTGGTTACAGAAAAAATATTCATAGCAATTGCCAGTTCTATCTTTGTGTGTCTTATGTCATATGCATATTTATTGTGTTTATGTATACAGGTTTTTTATTTTTCATAGAATGCATCTATTTTAAGGAGAACAAAGTTCACTGGAATACTCTAAGAATAACACAATGTTCTCATATGTTCTATTTTCAAGGCAAGAAATAGTCCTTCCTCCACAGAGGGAAGAAATAGCTTGGAAAAAGTTGATGAAGACCTCATTCTTGACAGTTTAGAAAAGTGTGAATGTGTTATATTTAAAAGACGGATAAGTCATATATGCCTGTGGAATAGAACAGGTAACTTGGAAGCTGTCAGTGATACTGAAGCTAAAATAAGATTTATGGAAATACGATGCAAGTAATAGCAGGCCTGTGCTAAATTGAGTGCTTTGAAGAAATAACGATTTTTTAATCTTTGGGGTTCAGCATCTACCTGTTTTGTTTTTGAACAAATAATTATAGCAAATAATTTGTCGAAAAAACAAGTGAGGAAAAGAGTGGCAGAACTTGTCTAAAGTTCCTTGTGCAGAAAAAGGTGATGGAGTATAATATTGAATGGTGAAATATTTCTTTCTTATTTTGTAAGCATAGGCATGTTTTGCAATTATAACGGTTTTTGCATCAGACATACTTTTTATGTTGAAAATCAGACTGGTCTCACCCACAGTATATTTGCTAGGGGCAATTTGTTTTAAGCAGTTTTTTTTTTTAATGGCACTTTGAAAAGTAGGTGCAGATTTAAAAGTTGATCTCACTGATAGAAGCTAACTAAATTTTCTTTTCTGTCTGTTTTGTCTGCATTAACAGCAACAAGTGTGCAGAATCAATGGAACCTTCTAAAGCTGAGGGGGTTCTGACTCTGAACCCAGCTTCCCTTCATTTGATGGTATGGTTCCTTTGACCCACACGTTACTGGTAGAAGTGTAAATTATTTTCATGGCAGCTCTCTGACTGTTTATGTATTATTATACAGGCCAAGTAGGCCTGGTCCTCTTCCTTTGTTCAGTCACATTTGTATTTAGCAATAACATACACATGGGATGGTTATCAGTATTTTCTCATTTGTTGATGAGAGGGATTCTGAGAGGAATCTCTACACTTCAATAATCTTTCCAGTATAGGCATGCTTGAAGATGGTGCACCTTTTCCTGAATTCACATGGTAGCCATTCAGTTCCGGGGGGGGGGGGGGCATGTACATGATTGAGTTCAGAAAGCAGCAACTAGATGTGATCATGTGATATTTGGAAATCACATGATTTGGAATCTGAAATCTGACTGCACCTTTCCACATCAGATTCAAATATCTTCATGTTCTATTCTGCACATATCTATAAATGCAGAGAGTCCACCCGAAGAACCATAGTTACTGGTAAAATACCTTTTTTCTGTGAAAATGGATTTTACTATTTGAAGGAATTGACATATTTTTAATCCTTATCCAAACAGCAAGTTTCGAACAAAGTCCATCAAAGTAATCCAAAGCAGCTGAACATAGGGAGTCATAGTCTATCTTCTTCCTCTGCTTTCTAGCCCAGCTTTCAGCTTTGTTAGCAGTTTTATTGTTATCTTTCTCCTATCCAAGAAGCCAGGCTGTTGTGGCATAAATGCAGTCAACGTAGGTGTGGTGATTACACAGGGGCCTGTAGGCACAAGGGAGCTCCAGCTAGGTCTTCAATCTTAAAAAAGAGAAAGAAAGAAAGAAAAGAAATCTGCTTGTGGTATGCTGCAGGGGTCATCGTGCAGGAACAGATGAATCTAGGCATTTGCCCAGAGCAGCGTCATAGGTAAAGGCACAATGTCAGGCAGAATCAGGGTGCAGGTAAGTGTGTCAGACAGCTCCAGCACATAGTGAATGTCTTAAATTTGGCTGAAGCAACTTCATTTTACCTTTTCTGAGAATTTTCAATTCATCAAGAACAAATTAGACAGGGATGGAGGATAAAAACCATATATAGGAACATGAATGTTAATTGCCATGAAATAAGTCACATTTGACTCAGGAACCTAACAGATCAACGAAAAGTTGATGTGATGTGGAAAGGAATGTGTGATCAGTGCTGCTGGCAAAGGATAGAGGAATAAACTGTATAGGTCTCTGTTGGAAGAATCCATTGTCTGGACCCTTCACTTGTGCTATGTAGCTGTTTTCCCTAAGAACCCAGGTTGAACTATGCCAACTCAACTGTGGGCACATTGATATAAGTAAGTAAATATGTGTTTGAATTTCTGTTTTGTTGTGCCTTCGAGTCATTGTTGACTCCTATTAACTGCCTGGAGTAGTCCCTGTAGTTCTCTTGGCAAGATTTCGGAAGTGGTTTGCTCTTGCCTGCTTCCCAGGGCTGAGAGAGAGTGAGTAGCCCACAGTCACCCAGCTGGCTTTGTGCCTAAGGTGGATCTAGGACTCATGGCTCCTGGTTTTTAGCCTAGACCTTAACCAGTGCACCAAATTGGCTCTCAGTTGGCAAGACTGGCAAGAGTGATATTAGCCCTTTGAGGTAGTCCGGACAAGAAGCACAACCAGGAGCATTAGTATTATTATTACTGTAAGGTTACATTAAACAGAATCTTGCAAGACTGAAAGTATTTCTCCCCTCCTCTCTTTTTAATCTCTGGAAAACTAGGGAGGGTCCCTTCTGAAACACTTCCCATCCTTTTCCCCCTATTCAGAGTTACCTGAGATTGGCAGCCATATAAATCAAATTAAATATATACATACAGGGTATTATACAGACTAAGATGACATATGTTCAATGTGTAAAAGTTACCAAATTGTGTAGTAAATATTTCTTTTTAAAATTAAAAATATTGAACAAAGGTTTTTAGATTCTCTCTCTCTCTCTCTCTCTCTCTCTCTCTCTCTCTCTCTCTCTCTCTCTCTCCTCCATTTCAGTCCCCTAACTCCAGTCTTGTCAGCTGGGAATGTAGGAGTTGTACACCATCTAACGCCATCTGGGAACCAAATGTTAGCAAGTCTGACCCAAACTGGATTAGTTTGGTTAATGGCCAACTGTATAAGGCAGATGATTGACAGGACACTATGCTCAAAAATAATTCCTTCCATCTTGAAAGGGTATGTGCACTCAAATTCACATCCAGATGCTTACAGTCAATATGGATCACTGAACAGGACTGATTTATTTTTCACCATCTCAAGGTGGTATACATAATGCTCCTGCCTCCTATTTTCCCACAACAGCAATCCAGTGGGGTGGGTGGGCAGAGAAAGAGAGCAATTCGCCCCAAATCGCCCAGCCAGCTTTCATGCCCAGGGGAGGACTAGAACTCATGATCTCCCAGTTTTTAGTCCACCATCCTAACCACTACACCAAACCACCTCTCACATATAATAAAAATAAAATAAATCCTAAATTTTATTTTTTTTATTTTTTTATTTTTTTATTTTTTTTTTTTTATTTTTTATTTTTTATTTTTTTTTTTTTTTTTTTTTTTTTTTTTTTTATTTTTATTTTTTATTTTTTTATTTTTTTATTTTTTATTTTATTGTACAAACGTTGGCATACTGCCTGTCGAAGAAACTGTCAAAGTAAGCAGCACAACACCAAGGAGAAATTGCCAGCTTTTTATTCAAGGATCTTGGGGGCCTCCTTTACAAGAAAGAGGACTGTTTTCTCAGGATAATCCTGTAGTATAAGAGCATGGTTCTAAGGCCCCACTAGTTGATCATAACATGCCATCTGAGTATCATTGAAATCATGATTACTAGATGGTAATCTAGTACTATTCTTTGGAAGACAAAATCAGTAACCATTTTATCATTATCAAAATGCTTTGAATATCATTTATATCATGAGTAAAATCTGCTAATATTAGGATTAATACATGTATATTTTAAATAAACTGAATGATGTGATTTGGGTAAGAATTCACTTTAGGTTAGGATGAGTTGTTTTGTTTGGGCCCTGACATACTAATAGACCTGCTAATATTTGGACACAGTGGTTTAAGTTTCTAGTTTTATTTATAACACTTTTCCTCTAATCTCACGATGTAATCAGTTAAAACTTGACATTTGGAAATTCCTTTTGGCTGGCTCCGGAGGCTTCTGAAATCATATGTAACATGTCTGTAATGCCCATTCCTTACCAAGAAAAGACTGATCCAAGAAAATCTATTAATTCATAATGACAATTTCTTTTCTTATGAAGCATATTGGCAATTCTACTCAGAGTAAAGCTGTTTATGAAAGCACTTGGAAGATTAGTTTAGCTGTATCACTCCAGGGGGGAGAAAAATATGAAACATAAATTTCTAATTGTTCATCCATAATGAATGTTCGTAAGTGAGCTGTTTTATTGTTTGCTGAGATTTTTTCCTTCAGTGAAAGAAATGTGAGATGAAATACTATGGAATTCTATATATGATGCTTAGTAAACACTTATAATTGAGGATTAGTAAAAGAAAAAGTTGATGCATCTGGAATAGCATTATTTCATATTCTTCCATAATAAGGCTCAAAAAAAAAAGAAATGAATCATTTATACATGCAAAACTAACTCACATGAATAATTTATTTACCTATGTCTGGTGATGTGGAAGAATTCACTTTTCTGTGGTATTGAGATTGTGGCAGTGGTGCTTTCTTTTCAGTGATTTATCTGGAACTGGTCTCAAAGAGACAAAAATGTTCACTTATGGGAGATCATTGCCTTCACTAGGATAGGCTTCATTTATCTTTGCTGTCAAATTCTTTGGGTTATATAGTATTATGATACCATCGCATCGTAATGATTCTTGCTTGGATGGGATTATTCTAGGAAAATGAAGGAAATGCTAACCAGTTTAAAGGACATCAAAGCAAATGGGAGAAAAAAACTAATAAAAATATGAACATTCATTATTTTATGTCCTTTGTTTAGGATATATTTCTGCTACTTTTTCTTCAAACTACTTTGAGGCAAAACATTAAGATGAAAATTAATAACATTCCCACACTGGCATTTCTCACATTGCAAAATAATACATTCAAGTGTCCAAGATATTTTGCCTTTTGGCAAAAAGGAAAATAATAGTTCGGTTAATAGAGATGAATATATTAAGTGTTCAGCATATCCAGCTGGCATAATGATTTACTTCCATATATGATGCTTAGGACCTATATGAATAATTTTAAGCAAATGATTTTTTTAAAAAAAAGTTTATCTTATCACTTATTTTGTTGTATTAATATACTTCATAATTTCAAAAAATGTATTTTAAAGATTACTGCAAGTTACCTACCTACCTTCCTTCTCAAACCAAGGATATATCAGTGGAAAATGCTTTTCTCAAGTTAATTCATTGATGAGGAATAAGCAGGATATACCTTTGTAATGGATTATTTGTTTTTAAAAAAATACCATAGATGCAGTACCTTTAATAGGCCAACAGAACTTTTACAGAATTATTGCACACTTTCAAATTTCACCTGAATAACTGGAACTGATATTTCTAAAAAACCCTAATAATTTAAATACGTGTATTTGTTTCTTCCCAGCAAACTTTGTGAAAACGTCTGTGACAACCTAACACTTACTTTACACTTGATAAAACAGAATGTGAAGTCTTTTCATCACTCCATCTAACAAGGTAACCTGGGACAGACAGCTATTTTTTCCCTATCTGTCCCTTCTTTTTCAACCAACTTGCCTAATGAAGAGTTCTTAAAGCTCAAAATCCTGCAACTATTTTGCAAAACTCCAGTTGGCCTACTTCATTGCATTTTATTCCCCCCCCCCCGTAAAACATGGATACTATTGTGCTTTTTGGATTCTAATGTGTTTGTTAACTTTTCTATTTTGAGTAATGGAGTATGGAGTATGATTTTATTAGTAGCGGCAATCAAAATGATTTTCAGAAGCTGTCTCTGTGAATCATATTACACATGCACTTCATATCCAATTGGTTGCCTGCCTGAGACATGATTGACCCCCAGACATAATTTTTGTTACCTAAATCAGTGTTCCTCAACCTTGGCCACTTGAAGATGTGTGGATTTCAACTCCCAGAATTCCCCAGCCAGCTGGGAGTTGAAGTCCACACATCTTCAAGTGGCCAAGGTTGAGGAACCCTGGCTTAAACCATGGATCCTACCTAAGCACAAATTTACTGTCCAAGAAACAGAGGCCTAATTGTGTGAAGGAAACAGCTCATTGAAAGAGCAGTACTTTGAATGCACAAAACCACAGGTTCAGACCCACATATGGCTATGAAAGTTTTTTCATAAATCCTTGGCTACACATACATATTCTTCACTTTCTTGCCCTCATAGGGTGAGCTCCCTCTTTGAAATCAACAAAATGCTATCTAGGGGACAACTTTCCGCATATGTACCTCAACACAGCCACTAGTTTCACGCAGGTTGGAGCTTCTATTTCTGACAGTATCTCAATAATATTAAATCAAGGGCACTGTGAGAAATTTACATTGTGACTCCAAGTCATCTGCATGGGTGTGGGAGGGGAAAGTCACTATTGTAACAGTGGAACACTATGCTGCTGTCAGGGTTGAACCATAACATCATGGTATGATATGCTGGTAAGAAACAGCCAATTAGTAGCCCCATTCAGCCCCATTTAGGCATTTCAGGGTTTCCCTGTGCACATAGGTAACCAATAAATGGTGTCAAAATGATACTGAGTGTATCATGATCCCATCATGTAAATGATGCAAGTAATGTACTTACACCATTCGCCTGAGGACATCATGCAACAGTACATGAGAACAGGATCTGGTGTCATTCAGTCCTCCCTTGCGCATGTCCATGCATACAACTCTGTCATCCTCTCTCTACCCTCAATACACCAAGTGAGATCACTCAGAAAAGTGTGAATGAATGTTCCCAAATAGCTAGGCGTTAGATGAATGGCAAATTATAGTTACAACATGTATGGAGACTGGAGGAAGGAGGTGTTCTTTCCCCACTTGGAGCTCTTAATGCATTCAGCAAATGTCTAAGCAGGGCTTGTATAAGTTTGCCTTCCTAACTGCAAAGCAAAGGGATGCTATATATACCAACGCTGCTGTCATACACCTGTTATTCTCCAGAGATCCCACTGAAAACATAAAAGGCCAAAATTGCATTGTAGTTCTGCATTATAGAAATACCTTCTAACTAATGCTGAAAAAAAGATTTTACCAGTTGTATGCACATAATTTTAACTAGGCCAAAAGGCAATTAAAGATTACACAGATGCCTCTGTTTGCCTTTACTGACAAGGACTTGTCAACATTCCAATTACTATTAAAAATGTGTTTTAAAAGAATGATAGAACTTTAAATTAACATAGAAACACTCCTGACTAAGAACATTCCTGGCCAGCAAGATTAAAGAGAAGAGCAGTTTTGTTTTTCCTTCCATCTGCAATATTAAAAAAAAAAAAGAACTTTGGAACTGGTGGCAGAGCTGGCTCTCCATCGAGATAGAATAACTACATCGGGCAGCAGATTTTCAATTATTTCTGATTTCTAAATGTAATTTATTATAATTTGGATGGATGCAGACATAGTCACACTGAGGGCACTTCTATGCTATCACTGTTTTCACTCCCTTATATTTTAAAGGAGATTAAAACTGGCCCACAACTGTCCTCTTTGTAGTCAGGGTCACTTTAAAGCAAGAATAAAAAAGAGCAGTGCAAAATTAGAAATGGGCATAGATTAAAGTCTCCAAACACTTTGAAATACTGTGGCAATGCAAGGAAGCCAAAATGAGTGAAGATAGGCATCAGGTGCTTTTGCCTCTGATTTGCGCTATTTGAAAGGAAAACAGCCAGATAAGGCACATATTTTAAGGCTATCAAGCTACTTTGACAGAAAGGCCTTATTTATTTATTTATTTATTTATTTATTTATTTATTTATTTATTTATTTCTGCAGTTTATCCACGACCTCAATATAGATGGACTAGGCAGCTTACAGATATTAATAATACATAAAACAGCAATATTAAATAATGTATGATTACATTAATTCATTAAACCTCATACAGCTCTAATGTAGATGCCAAGGGCTCCAGACTCAGTGATTCAAGACCCTCCAGAACAGCCAGGCTTTTAACCAGCTTCTGGAAGACCATGAGAGTGGGATTCACCTTCATTTTACAGAGTAGTCTGCAATATAATAGTTGCCAGTGGTTTTCTTATTTATAGCTGTCAGAAAGGTTTAGAGTAGACAAAAGAGTTTATGGCATTGAACGCTGTAAAACTGATTTTGAAGTAGAATTGTGTACAAATGATGAACATGTAATTGCTAAAATGTACAAAGTTTTCTTGAAATTTGAAACAGAAAAAGAACAAGTGAAAGAATGAATGATAAAGTGGTTTGAAAATTTTGGTTATAATATACAGATCAAACAATGGGAAAATATGTGGTTGAAAGGACTGAAATTTACATTATGTTACAATCCTAAAGAGAATATATAATACCAGCAAAATTGTCTAGAATGTATAAAGGCACTTCAAATTTATGTTGGAAATGTGAACAACAGGAAGGGTCATTTTATTATGCTTGGTGGATGTGTAAAAAATCTGGACAATTCTGGATTCAAATACACTGATTCAGAGGATTCTAAGATTAATATACAATTGAGACCAGAAGCCTTCCTCTTGGGACTGATGGACAAACAGTTGGACAAAGGTCATGGAACTTTGTTTTTGTATATGAGAACCACAGCGAGAGTATTGTTTGCACAAAGATGGAAAGATTTGGCATTACCCACAATGGAGGAACAGTTGGTGAAGATGATAGAACTTGCTGAGATGGCCAAATTGACTTGTTTGATTAGTGAAAAGACAATATCTATGTTTATTGCTGACTGGAAACACTTATGGACTTTTTGCACAAAACAGAAAAAAATGAATTTATGATTTATAGTTTTGATAATTAGACAGGATAGATGTCTAATCATCAGAACCATAAATCGTAAGTTTGTTTATCATATTTATATAGCTGCCCATCTCACACAAAGTGACTCTGGGCAGTGTTTTTAATAAATTACAGAAAGAAGAGAGTTATGATGTAACTTTAGAGAAAGACATAAATTTGTAATTGTACTTATAAGTGTTGTAAAGAAGATTAGAAGCCACTTTGTATCACTTTTTTCTTTTCTATTTTTCTTTTTCTTTCTTTCTTCCTTACTCTATATTAGCTTGTATTAAGACTTTTAATAAAATTATATAAAAAATACAGGGTAGTCAATAATAATAATAACAACAACCAACACCACCACCAAGGAGCATAGGTGAGTGTGGAATGTTACAAGCACACCAGACAGTTGAAGAAGAAAAAAGGGCATTGGAAGAATATCTGAAGGACAGTGAAGAAGATACACTGAAGCTAGTAAACCATGAAGGCTTACTGAATACCAAAGACACCAAACTGGCCTATAAGAAAGACCAAATGAAGAACAGAAAAGAGACATGGCAAGGCAAAGTATTACAAGGGAGGCAAAGCAGATAACAAGAAGACCTGGCAATGGCTAAGAGCAGGAAAGTTGAAGAAAAAGAGGGGCTAATTCTGGTTGTATAAGATTAAGCCTTAAGAACAAATGCATACAAAGCCAGAATTGAGAAGACAGCAACAGACAGCAAATGCCGCCTCTGCAAAGAAGCTGAAGAAACAGTGGATCACTTAGTCAGCTGCAGCAAGAAGACCACACAGATTGACTACAAACAACGGCATGATAAAGTAGCAAAAATGGTGCATTGAAATATCTGCAAGAAATACCATCTGCCTGCAAGCAAGAACTGGTGGGGCCACAAAGCAGACAAAGTAATAGAAAATGAAGACACTAAAGTGCTCTGGGATTTTAGAATTCAAACAGACAAGCACCTGCCACACAACACTCCAGACTTAACCATTGTCGATAAGAAAGACAAAAAAGTCTGGAAAGTGGACATTGCAATACCTGGAAGCAGCAGAATGGAGGAGAAAGAACTGGGGGAAGTCACAAAATACAAAGACCTGCAAATAGAAATAGAATGACTGTGGCAAAAGAAAGCAAAGATAGTACCAATACTTATAGGTGCCTTGGGTGCAATCCCAAAACATCTGGAGCACCACTTGAAGACCATCAGCATTGACAAAAATTACCATCAGTCAATTGCAAAAGGCAGCTTTACTTGGAACAGCTTACATCCTGCAAGAATACCTTTAACACCATCAAACAACAATATCTGCCTATGGGAATAAGCCTTGATAGCTGGATAAACTTGATAGCTGGATAAAAATGCAAAATCCAATCTAAACATCTGGCTGATTGTGTGAGCAATAATAATTTATTAAATGTATATGCCACCCAACTCCCAGCGACTCTGAGCAGTTTACAATTGGTAAAAAAAGATTTAAGAACAAAAAACAATACAAAAACACAAAAACCAGCACAAGACAAAACAACAATGGCAAAGAAAACAGACCCAGTGGGGAGCAAAAAGAAAGAAAAGGGCGTCACTCATCCTCACCAAAGGCCTGGGCAAAGAGACAGTCTTTAGAGCCCTTCAAAATACCCATAGGGTGGGAGCCATTCAAATTTCAGGGGGAACCTCATGCTGAGGCCAGATGCTGCTACAGAGAAGGTACACTTCTGAGGTTCAGACAGATGGTATTATTTAAGCAATGGAACCCAGAGTGTGCCACCTCTGCTAGATTGAACTGGCCGGGCAGATGCTATGAGACAAGTGGTCCCTCAAGTAACCAGGTCCTATGCCATGTAGGGCTTTATAGGTAATGACCAGCACCTTGAATCACGCTCAGATTCAACTGCAGCTCGCAAAGCAGAGGTTTTACATAGGTATACCTAGGCATGTCCATCACTGCCTGTGGTTGGAGTTCCAACCAAAAATGCCTGTTACTGGGGCTCTGCCTCACTGAGCCTCATTGTAAGGTGGACCCTAAATAAGCCTATTTTGGCTGTCTGGATTGTCAGGTTCGGCCTGGCTCAGCACACGCCATTCAAGCTAGCCGCCATTCCGCCTAGCTAAGTTCAAACGCGCCTGGTCAGTTTCCTTGCCTCAGGTGCAGACAATTGAAAGAGGAAGCACTAAACCGCCCATCAAGCGCAATCATGAGTCAGCCTCACAGGACCTGCCACACAAGCAAGACAGCTGAAAACAAAGGACCCCGGCTGAACCTGCTATCGGCCCGAGGGGCGAGCCAAGGATGGGCAAAGGAGGGCAGGGGAGGTCAGGGGCGGTCAGCAGGCGGGACTTGCAAGCACGGGAAATGGGGAGACTATAAAATGCTATGTAACCTGTGCCAAGTCAACCCTGGCTTTGTTTGTAACCATCTGCATTACACCTGAGTAAATTGCTTTCCTAGGAGCCTGCATCTCATGGAGTCTTTATTCAGCGATGAATGCGGCTACTCTTACATGGATCAGATAGGTAGAGAGTCTTTTAGACACCCAAGCCCTATGCAACCTATACCTTGAATTGCCCTTGGAAACACACTGGTCATCCATAGCAGTGGTGTAATGTGACTGGCCAGGAAGCATACAGGCTGCTGCATTCTGGATCAGCTGAAGTTTCCATGAGACTGATGTATCTAGACGTATGTGTGTGTGTGTGTGTGTGGGGGGTATCTTAGTTATGCAGAGCCCTACACATAAGTGGTTGTTCACACATTAAGATTCCTTTGTAAGCAACCATGTTGGTATTCAGCAAGGAGAGAAGAACTGAACACTGTCAGGCCTGACAGATGATGGACACCAAAAAAAGATTCAGGACACTCAGGCCTGGTAGGAATAATTCCCTCAAACAATTGGGATATGATTCAAAAGCTCTACTCTGACAGTCTTTCCAGTCTAAGGATAGGGGAGTCCGCAGCATTAGAGATGAGTAGATTTGTCAAAGAACAGACAAAGAGAGGTTCTTTCATCTTTCCTTTTCTTCAGCCGCTAAGCAACTGGGCCCAGTCTTCTGTTCAATGAGCCATTCACCAGCTCTGCAAAGGTAATGCTAATATTTTCACATTTTTATTATTGTGAATTTGACTAGTAACAAAAACACTTTAAAGCATATTAGCAGTTCACAGGGCCTTGCTTCAAGGGTAATTAAACAATTTATTATTCCTTTTAATGTTAATTGCATTTTTAATTTTGCTTATGGCTTGACATCATTTACTTCAGTTAAAAGTATGCCTCATCCTAATGAATGGAACAGGGAATGAGAACTGAGCTCATTTTAAGGCAGGAAAAATGGGAGAAGGGTGGCCACCTCACTCTGAGCTCTAGCAATAAGCCACTTATTGTCCACTAATTTTATTTTTATAATTGGATTCACAGCACTCCTGCTTTGAGGTAAATGGTTTGAACCAATATATATACATTGCTCAATCTGATTTCAACAAGTTTAGTTATTTCATTTTTGCGTATGTGCCACCTAATAAAAATGCAAGCACAAAGTGTACATGTTTTTGTGACTTAAATAGCAGATCCATGAAATCTTGAACAGCACTGAAAACAGCCATGAGAAAGGAGTACTTAAATGTTTCTCACTCTGCTATGGTTCTGTAAAAAAATCTACTCCCTTGAATATTCTGTTTGCATTTCAAGGGAAGTTCCTGTTTATTTATAATGAAGACTTCCTTTGAAATGCAAAGAGCAGCTTCAGAGAGGCAGTGTTTCTCTAAATCAGGAATGGATTTTGCTAACTGAGTGCCACAATTCACTCCCCTGATCAGGGGGAGGGTTCCAAGAGGCTTTCTACTGATAGAGTGAATTGGCCAATTTTGGGGGTTGAATGGGAAGAGTTTACTACTGCAAGCCTTTCACTTCCACTCCCTTAAAAATGTGCCACTGAAGATTGGCCATCTTGCTGTCAAATTTTGGTGGAGCAATCTTGGGGTGCTGAGGGGACACAGATATGTTTTGGGCCATATGTGGCCCCAGAACCTAACAGGGACATAAAAAGTTAAAGTAGATGCCTGTACTGTGATCCTGAAACTGCTTAGGATTCTTTGTAGCTACCTAACAAAAGTTGGAAGCAGTGGTTGTTCTGGCAGTAGTATATATTATTTCTTTTATTCTTGAATTAATACACAGCAAGGGTTAGTTCAACGATTAGTTCCACAATGCCAAACAGCAACCCTCTCTTTAGGTATCTCAGAACTAGCATATGAACAAAAATAAGGTGATGGTAGGATTTAGAGGAGGACTGCATACAGCCTCTGATGGAGCCCTTCAAATATTTGAAGAGGGCTTTTGTATCACCTCCTGATCATAGTCTCTTCTCCAGGCCAAACTTAATCAACTCCATTGATCCCACCATGTCAAATTTATTTCCAGATTGTTCACCAACTTTATCACCCTCCTAAGGCCAATTCCAGTTTGTCAGTTCTTTTATCAGAACCCATGTGCCCAAATCTTCAGTGATAATCTTATCCAGTATTCAAAAGAAACCAGTAGAGACATACTGCATATCCAGGGTGCAGAATTGGAGTTTCTTGTACAGACAGGATGCATAGTTCTAGTGTTTACTGTGGAGCATGCCCATAAAGTGCTCTGCCTGAAAAAAAGTCTGTACATGAGAAACAATGCATTGGTTTTATTTATTTGGCATCTGTACTCATTACTTTTTTTCACCAGCAGGAGAAAATGAAAGAATCACAATTGGAGGATGACAACACTGTTGGCAGAGTTGCAAGCTGGTGCTAAATACAAGTACTAAACTCTCATTCCAAAGATATAGTAAAGTATCTGAAGCTGAGAGGAAAATGGCTTCCTTGTACTTTCATTTTGATTGAGAATTTATCCCAGAAAATGGCAATTCATCAATACAGCCTTTGGACCAGGAGCCCTGAGACCCAGAACAGAAAGGTTTCTATCTAAAGTATAAAGGTTTTGTTATTTGTTATTTATTTATTTTATTCTTATACCAATGCACTCCAAAAGGACTCATGGCAAGTTGTATAACCACAGCATAATACATAATACATAAGATATTCATTAATAGCCATCAAATCATTATTACAATATGTTGTTGTTGTTATTCCTGATGACGCTCTTTCAGGGGCAGCCCCCTCCTGTCCAGAGATAAAACAGAGGTATAAATCCTCCCTGATGTACAAAGACTAGCTCTGTCTTGCTAGGGTTTAGTTTAAGCCTGTTCTCTCCCATCTAGACCTGAACAGCATCCAGGTACCACAACAGGACTGGCATCTCTGGCCTGGCCTGGGATCATGATATACACTTGGATATCGTTAGCTTATTGATAATACTGGGCCCCAAACTGTCAGGTTACCTCCCCCAGCAGCTTCATGTAGATATTGAATAGCGGTGGGGAGAACACTGACCCTTGGGATGCCCCATAAGGGAGCAACAACAGGCTCTCCTTTGCCCCCTCCCACAAGACCACCACTGACTGGAAATGATCACTGAGAATAGTGCCATCAATCTACAATCCCCTTAGCCTGTCCAGAAATATACTGTGGTTGATGGTATCAATGGTTACACATTTGCAAATGGTTTCCTATTGATAACTGATTCACACTCAGTTCACCTCTTCAATAGTTTATTGCATATGGGGCAGCCACTGAAGACTACTGAAAAGTGTTGGTACAAAATGCAACAGCATTTCAATCTGACCATCCGGTAAATCCCAGCTAGGAATGTCGAAGAGGAAGGGTCAAGGAGAATGAGAAATCTGTGTTCTTCTGTTGTGGAATAGCTTTCCACAAAAGATCCACATGATGTCTTTGACCCTGACCTTGAGTAAAGCTGTTAAAACGGAGCTGTTCAGAAGGGCATTGAGATTGGGAGGTTAAAATCTGGTTCCATGACTTGGGAGTCCTCCTGGATTTGTGGCTCCTGCCAGTTTGGCAGATGGAAGCAACTCGTATTGGAACAAAGGAATGGCTAACTTGTAAAGGCTTTGGGGATGGCTTCTTATGGTACTAAGAGTCACTTGTCCAGTTAAATTGTTACAACAAAAAATTATTATGGCTGTCTTGATTTTTTAAAAGAAATCCAGAAAATATTGCCCTTATGATACATATTTCACACATTCCATTTAATTGATTTTTTGTGATTTCCCCCATTTCTCCTGCTGAAAAATTGTGAGCTTTTAAAGCTTTGTGGTCCTGCCTACCACATAATATTGCTCACTGAAATCTAATATTGCAATTGTAGGAGAGGGGGGAACCAATTATGAAGCACAAACTAAGAGAACTTGATCTGAAAGAAACCTTTAAAGACATCTGTTCCTATCTCTGCTTGTGTTCATTAGCTTGTTCCACTGTTTGCATTAAATAAATGATGCCTTTGGCCTGAGGTGAGATGAGAAATTCCATGCTCATTGAATGATTTGATACTGATTTGGAGAATGAGATGCCAAACTTCCCAGGCTCAAAGGGACCATTTTAGGAGGACAGAGGTTAGTGGTTCACCATTCTTCTCACTCCCAATTTGCTTCCCCTTAATTTCAAGCACAAGTTAATTATTCTCAGGGAAGCCTATATTTCTTATAGACTCACTGAATGAGTTTAGTAAGGTATGCTAAAAAGGACAGAGAAAGAGTTTGACCTTTCCTTTTATGCTGTGTAGAAGTCATTGGACCACAGGAGACATAAAAATCAATACTAAATTAGACCAAAGACATCTCTAGTCCAGCATTGTCCTCCCAAACTACCAAACTGGTGGGGAGAGTAGATTGAAACTAGGCCAGTGTTTCTCAACCTTGCTGGCTGGGGAATTCTGGGAGTTGAAGTCCACACACCTGAAAGTTGCCAACGTTGAGGAACACTGAACTAGGCTCTCAAATAGTGCCTTAATGTTTATTTTTGACAAAGCCTTTTTTTCTTTGAATATACATGAGGAACAATCTGTGTGCATTTTCCTATTTTGATGAAGAAAATGACACAGTGACTCACTCTGTTCAGCCCCAGGCTTTATTATTTGTCAAATATTTTATTTGAATTTCTCTTACTTGGCTCTGTTAAGAATACTTGGTACTAGCTAGACCCATTTCTGAACAGAGTCAGCCTAACTGCAATAGTTATGCACTTGTGCTTCATCTGGAAGCTGCAGCTGGTACAAAATGCAGTGGTTAGGTGTTTGAGTGGAGCACCTAGTCATACACTGCTAAGCAACTATACTGCCTGAAATGAGCTACTAATTACTTACCAAGTCAGATTTTGTCTTATGGCCTTAAATAATTTGGAACTCTCTGCTCCCTGACAAATCACTTTCACCATTCCAGATCAGGAAGATGATTGAGGAATCTTCCTGCACATGCCAAGAACTAGGGCTACCACATCTCGGTTACACAAATCTGAACAACTACTTTGTGGTTCAATTATTCAGCCACTGTCAAATGTTCATGACTCTATGGACATCATGCATCATGACTGACTGTGGTAACTGCTTCTTTAAGTTCTTGTAAACTCATACTTATTTCATTGGTGATAGTACATACTGTACTTGCCTTTGTTGACCTTCCTATGGCCTTTGATTTTTCCAAGGATCAGAGCCATCTCTAATTATTCTTGTCATTGTATAATGTATACAAAGTAGTTAAGATTTAGCTTGTCATTAGTGCTTCAAGTGGGCACTCTTATTTTACTTCAGCTAGTACTAAATGATTTGATATATTTATGATCCATATTCTTATGATCTTGTATTCACAAAGTTTTCCTCCAGCAGCACAACCCAGAGGGATCATTCTTTATTTCTTCAGCCTTTTAGATGGTTCAATTTTCTCAGCCATATTTTATCATTTGGAAAACCATGGCCTTGACAACACATCTCTTTTTTGTCAGTGTAATGTCTTTGCTTTTTAATATTTTGTCTATATCTGCCATAGCCTCTTTCCCAAGTAGCAGACATCTCTTTATTTCATGGCTACAGTCACCTTCCTTGTGAATTTTTATCCTAGGAAGATAAAATCTGTTGCTACTTTAACTTCTTCTCCACCTATTTGCCTTACCTGTTGATATAATCTTAATTTTTTGGTTTTTGTTTAATATTGAGGAGCAGACTGGCTTTTGCATTCTTTTCTTTCATATTCAAGAGTTTTCCTTGCTTAAAGCTATCGAAATATCAGCACATCGGAAGATGTTGATGTTTCTCCAATTTTAATTCCAACTTCTATTTCTTCTAGTCCAGCATTTCTCATGATATATTTGGCACATAAAGACAAATGTATAAAACCTTGATATACTCCTTTTCCTATTTTGAACCATTTACTTGCTCCATATTCCTTTCTAACTGTTGCCTCGTAATCATTATACAATTTTTTCAGTAAGCGAATGAGGTGGCCTGGTACAGGCACGTTTTTAAGGACTGTTCATGATTTGTTGGGGTGTACACATTCAATAAATCTTTGTATAATAAATAAAGTAAAATGTATGTCTTTTGGGAAATCCCATACCCTTTCCATTATCTAATGGATGCTCACTATATGACCTCAGGTGCTTCTGCCCCTTCTGAATTCAACTTATCTATCTGGCAATTCTCATTCCATGCATTGTTGAAGCATTCACCACAGGTCTTGAATATTAGCTTACTAACATATTGGTGGGCAGGGAGCAAGATCCCAAGTTGGCACCTGGAAATGTGGTTGTGTTAGGAGGGGCTTGTCATGTTTTTCTGTGCTTTTTGTAGTTTGCAGTGTGTTTTCAGAGGGTTGTTTTGTTTTTGTTTAGTGTTGTTTTAATGTTGTTTTCCTTTTGGGTTGTTGTTATTGGGAATGTATCGGTGTGCTCACCTGCAACAGACACGTGAGAGAGCTCTTTGTGGCAGGGTGTGCCGTGGAGCTTCTCCCAGAGCTACTCCTGTGGCCACCAGATTCCCACTGGTCAGAGGAGCAGTGGATGGCAGCAGCGGTGGGGATGACAAGGGGAAGAAGACAATGGTGGCCCCAGCTGGCGTCGAGGCAGAGGCAGAGGTTGAAGTTCTGGGGCCTTGGAACCATCCTGGCACCAGTTTCAAAGGGGCGGAATCAGAGCACCATTGGGCCTTTGTTATGAGGCAGTAGTGTGTCATAGACACTGTGCCTAGAGGGATCAGAGTCTCATGAAGCTATGCAGAGCCATCAGGCCTCTACTCTGGGCTGGAATGCAGCAATGGAGGCCCATGAGAGATGGAGGATGCCACAACAGTATGGTGACCACATTTTCTTGGAAAAAATGTACAAACCTGAAAAAGAGGCAAATCTGAAAGAGCTTTATAAGGATAACAAAATTTAATTGTTTATAATTTTGCCTTACAAAGGAAAATTCAAGAGAATTTTACAATTTTACAAATTTTACAAGAAAAACTTTACAAAAAAGCATATTCTAAAAAAAAATCTAAAATCAAACAGTATATATACATTTATTTTAAAAAGACAATTCTATTTCCATATTTTTTACATGAACGTGAAGGACTGTGCATTAAGTGGTATCATTTGTATGGTAAAAGTTAAATGACCAAAATAAAGGACAAAAGTGGGTTTTTGAATAATAAATAAATCTAAAGGACAGCTTTCTGAAATAAAGGACTGTCCTTTATAATAAAGGACGTATGGTCACTGTACACAAGAGTGACCAGAGGCAGGGCAGTCCTGAGGTCAGCTGGAGGTAGCAGTGCTGCAGACTGAGAGGATGGTGAAGGTGGTGAAGGGAAGGTTGGTGGGGCCTGGTTATAGAGACTGGAAGTCAGTGATCCCTAATACTGAGACCCTCTGCTCTATGCCCTGATTTCCCCCTTGGATTTCTGAAGGGGTTTGGTTGTTCGGTTATGACGGGAGGGCCAATCATGGCTGTGGGAGCTCCCTGGGAGGTTCCAGTTTAGCAGTTGCAAAGTGCCACGGGTAGAGCAGCTGGTGGGCCTTGGGACCACAGGAGGATCTAGCAAACATGTTTGGGGTTGAGGGATGAAGGGTGAGTGGCTATTGTATATTGATAAGAGTTTGTGTGGGTAATTGTTTTTTGGTGTTAGGAAGGATGGATCAATGGGCCTTGGATAAAGGAACCCATAGGGGATGGGCTGGGGGGCTAGATATGGCAGCAGGAGGTGTTATTGGTACCATGATGGGCACAGGTAGATGTGGCAGGAATCTGAGAGTTGGATACACTCAAGGACGCCAGGAACACTGTCTGAGAGTGATCCCAATGTCTTGTCCTCAGTATTCAGATCCAGGACAATAAGCCTTTGGGGGCCCTGGGCTCTGGCTGCGGCTTTTGAACACCAGGTTGTTGTGTAACAAATCTGCCAAAAAAATCATCCACAATTTTTTTTTGGTTTGCAAACTTTTGCATTTCTGTCAGCATATCACTGAAGAAAGCTGGGTTTAAAGCCAATAAAATAAATAATAACAACAAAACACCTTAAACTTTCAGTTGAACCCATTTGCCATATCTGATCATTATGATTATTTTACCATCTAGATCCATTGTTAATTATGTATAAGGAACTTATGAATAAATCTTTATTATCCACCTTACTCTTCTAAATACTGTACACTATATTACACCTATGACATAATACTGATGTTGACATTGAAAGGAGTGTGTGCTTGACATCATGGTGCAAAGCAGCCTGCTTGAGTGTCTGCAGTGGGTACTTGTCTGTTTCTTTTTACTTCCCCTTATTTAATAAAAAGTATTTCATTCAGCAGAACTGATGACAGCATTTGATAACAGGCAGAGAGAGTGAGGATTTTTTCCAATAACCACAGAAGCTATTTTCTGTTTTCAGCTGGATCTATGGAATAGTACTGATTTCCCCTAAGGAACTAATTAGGTGGCCTGGTTAGTGCACTCCCAGATGGGAACAGAAGCGCCAGGATCAGTAAATAGCTACAACAACACTACAGACATCAATGAAATGTAACACTGAAAATATGGATAAGTTAAAATAAATTAAAAAATGGGAGCAAAATAATGAAGGACAACAACATGTTTCCCAACAACGGGTTATTTGCTTGACACCAGTGTTTGTGTGGTCTGCCTGGAAATAACAACTTCATAACAACGTATTGTTATGATCCCAGTCCATTCCTTCAATTCACCATTCCTTCACAAGTATACTTAGCTTTTAAAACATTGAAATTGTATTTCAAGTATATTACGGAAATTGATTTTTTATTACTTAGAAAGTTTTATTGTTCCTTACTCTGCCTAAAACTTACTCTGTTTCCTTTTCTTGGTGTTCTGGGTGGCTGCAGTGCATTTGTACTTGTCTGAATAATGTCCTTACACAGCTCCTCTTGTGGGAGGTTGGGTTGTTACTCTGCTCATGGAGCACTTGGTTAGTGTGGGTTGTTTTTTTGAGAGATTCTCTACATATATTCTCTTCTATTGGAATCACATACGGGCATCAAATGCTTCAGAAAGCACACAAATGGGAGAAATTTGCATGTAGGCAAACCTCCACCAAGGAACAACCATTCTTTCTCCACGAATGCCTACGATAGCATGCCCTGCCCACCAGTGTCAGATACAAACCTCCAATAAACTGCACAGCTGGATGGAAAATAGCTCAACAAAGCAGCTGAAAAAAATGATACAGTTAATTATCATGGATGCTCACCTCACACTAAACAAATACCAGCACACCATAGATGACCCCAAGGAGCAAGTAGAACAAACCATGACTCCAAAACACACAAAAATGCTGACAAGCACCATCAAGACTACATCTCTAAGACAAGTTTAAAAAATGAAAACAAAATTCCAAACCAAACTGCTCAAGCTAAACCCCAGAAGCAAAGAGGTACCTGAATTCAAATGCGTAGTCAACATGTCCAACCACCCACTATCTACCGCAGAACACAATATCCTCCAGAAAGGCCTCAACTATAAAACAGACGATACTGATCAGTTAGAATTCTTTGCAGCCTTACAAGCAGCATTTAAAACCAAGGACTTGCCACAGAGACCCAAGAAAATATGAGGCAGACAATCATGCCACAGACAAGAAGAACACAGAATCAGAATCAATTCAAAGAAGAGGACAGAGCAACCCTCAAAAACTTAAAGAAGGACTCCCATCAGGGACTTTTCCAAAGAGTCCTCTCTTCGCATTAGGTGACCAAAGTATCTGAGCTTGAGCTTCATTATCAATCCTTCCAATGAGCAGTCAGGGTTGATTTCCTTTAAGATTGACTGGTTTGACCTTCTAGCAGTCCAGAGGACTCTTAAGAGTCTTCTCCAGCACCACAGTTCAAAGGCATCAATTCTTCGGCGCTCAGCCTTCTTTATGGTCCAGCTCTCACAGCCATACATTGCTACTGGGAAAACCATAGCTTTGATTGTAAGGATCTTTGTCAGCAAGGTGATGTCTGCTTTTTAATATGCTGTCTAGGTTTGCCATAGCTTTCCTCCCAAGGAACAAGCGTCTTTTAATTTCATGGCTGCAGTCTCCGTCTGCGGTGATCTTGGAGCCCAAATAAATGAAGTTTGTTACTGCTTCCATTTCTACCCCTTCTATTTGCCAGGAAGTGATGGGTCCAGATGCCATGATCTTAGTTTTTTTAATGTTGAGTTTCAAGCCAGCTTTCACACTCTCCTCTTTCACCCTCATCAAGAGGCTCTTTAGTTCTTCTTCATTTTCTGCCATTATGGTGGTATCGTCTGCATATCTGAGGTTGTTGATGTTTCTCCCTGCAATCTTAATTCCAACTTGTGATTCTTCCAGCCTGGCATTTCTCATGATGTACTCTGCATATAGGTTAAATAAGCAGGGTGACAGTATACAGCCTTGTCGTACTCCTTTCCCTATTTTGAACCAATCGGTTGTTCCGTGACCGGCTCTAACTGTTGCTTCTTGGCCCGCATACAGATTTCTCAGGAGACAGGTAAGGTGGTCTGGTATCCCCATCTCTTTAAGAATTTGCCAGAGTTTGTTGTGATCCACACAATTGAAGGCTTTTGCATAGTCAATGAAGCAGAAGTAGATGTTTTTCTGGAACTCTCGTGCTTTCTCCATGATCCAGCGAATGTTGGCAATTTGATCTCTAGTTCCTCTGCCTCTTCGAAACCCAGCTTGTACATCCGGTAGTTCTCGGTTCACGTACTGCTGAAGCCTAGCTTGTAGGATTTGAGCATAACCTTGCTAGCATGTGAAATGAGTGCAATTGTGCGATAGTTTGAGCATTCTTTGGCATTGCCCTTCTTTGGAATTGGAACGTAAACTGACCTTTTCCAATCCCATGGCCACTGTTGCGTTTTCCAAACTTGCTGGCATATTGAAGTGCAGCACTTTAACAGCATCATAGTTTTTTTTTAATTGGACGTTAAATATTTATTTTTATTAGTAATTACTCTATATAGTTTTCTTGGAGATGCCTTCTATGCCATATATGTTTTGAAGTTGTTGGTTCTACTTCCCTGTTGCTTCTGTCCTAATTACAAAGCAGTGTAAAGTTACTCTGCAAAACACTTTTATGTGAGTAGAAGCCATTCATTGATAGAATTTTAATAGCACTATTTCTCCAGCTCCTGCCTTTAATTCCAATAAGTATTCATGTTCTACAGTTTTACAGTAAACCGTGAACTCAATGTTAAGTTTCCTTATTTACAATAGCAACTTCAGCTAGATTTCATGCATTATGGATTCTGCACTATGACTGAGACCTGCTTTAGGAAAATCTATCCCTTACTTTATTTTTTGACATATGTCTCCTTTTATTAAAAATTCAGGTTCAAATAGCATGCATAATTAAACAGAGCAGCACCATCAGCAGCATGAGCAAAAATCTTTAGGAAAGATGAACTGTCTAGTGAACTCACCTTTTGAAGCTTACTAATCTTTGAAGCTACATAGGCAAGTAACAGCCACACTGTATAAACAACCATGCATTGACAGCACTGATTTCTCCCCCCTTGTTTAGCTCTTAATGGTTTGTGCAAATGTTTTGTGAGTGACCCAGAACTTCCAGTAGCCCCTAAAGGTCTGACAGTATTCTCCAGCTGATCGTGGGTGTATCTCTGTACACTTGCAATGGGCCTTTGATTGTTCCTTGCACTCTGATACAACTTTCCACAGTTCCCAACATATCTAGCCATATTGATTTCTTCAAGCCTTTCTCTGTGTTTATATGACTCACTTATTTTATTTAAGAATGTTCCATTTTTATTTTTAAAACTTTCAATTTCTCATGTATATAGTAACATGGTAGAATAATTAAATGTTGAAAAAGTCATGTGACTGTAAGAGTCATTCCAGGAAGAGAATTCTGGGGCCAGATTGCTTGCTTGCTTCCTTGCTCTTTCCTTCTGTCTTTCTCTCTCTCCATCAACCACCAAATTAATACCAAACTAATTCTAGGTGGTTTACATATTGTATTTACAAATAACAAAATGAATAAGAGAAGAACAATGACTAAACAGAAATAATGTAGTGCATCAGGGGAACAAAATTCAGTTATAATCAAAACCCAAATATACTATTGGAGAGCAGATTACCTCAACACCTGTTGAAAGAGACACATTTGTACAGCTTTGCAAAAGCACAGCAGAATTTGGACTATATAGATTTATGCTATTCCACAGGACAGGCATAGCTACAGTGTAGGTGAATCTCCTTGGGCTGCAATATGCATTGTTTCATAGCTGGAACCTGAGTGCAGCAATTCTACCAAAGCTTCATGGTTAGCAGAAACAGAGAAGGGCTATCCTGAAGATATCCAGTCTCTAAACCATGATAATGCAATATTTATTGATCTATTTGAATTCTAAAGAATCTTAGTGGTACTCAAGCACTTCAAGTATTCTACTTTAGTAGTCTTTACAAGATTAATCTATGTTTATCCTGTTCTTCTGCACAAGTGCACTGAGGATGGCTAATGATCTAAACAAAAAACAAAAAAAACCCCAGTAACAATAACCACAAAGCACATGCATCAATGATATCAAAATGCAGGAGCTAAATTAAATCATGATCTTGCAAAAATTCAAATGGCCACAGGAAAATCCGATCTTTGCATATGCCGAAAAAAGTTGAAGAGTGGCACCATGCCTTTCAGATGTAGCTGCTGTATTACCTTTAGAAGATGGCACCAATTCAAAGGGTTTTTATTGGTCAAGTCAGTGAATTCATAATTGAAACTTAATTACAGTCAAGAGGAAAGAAAAACAGCATTTAAAACATCACAGAAAAATAAATATATGCATGATTTGAAACACAAGCACCATGTCTCCATGTCAATAAATCCCATTCCAAGTCATATTTAAATCAAGCAGAGCCAAGCCAAACTAACAAAGCAAAACAAAACAAAACTATGTCCAATGGAACATGTAATTTGGCCTTGAGATAAATTTAAATGAAGGATTCCCAGCTACCGCAAAACTGCAATAGTTTCTTCTTCTTCTAGTACCATTACTACAGCCATCGGTGAACACATTGAGATAAACCACATTTACACACACCTTTCAAAAGAGAGAATAAAAGAAGGAAACAAAAAGACTGGAACACATCCCTTTCAGCAGCCAACACTTTGATAAGCAGGGATCAGCACCAGACAAATAATCAGGCAGAAAACAATAATCAAGGAACCACCAAGTAGGAAACCACACCCCTACCCAAACTGGCAGGGCAAGCTACTGTATATAAACAGGCAACAAACCCCACACTCACTTGCACTGATGATGTTACCTAGTTGGGTAATGAAATGTCTGCAAACAACCAAGCTCAGATAGTATGAAGAACTTTGCAATTCAACCCTGAGTGACATAAATTCTCTTCTGTTGGAATACTACTACTACTTCTACTGCTACTACTACTATTATTGTCTGCTTTTTCATTAAAACAATTACAACTCTGAAGGTAGTGAATTGGGCACCATTTGGTAGTTGGTAAAATCTTTTGGATGTTATGAGTAGTCCTGTGTACTGATTCTTGCAATTATCTCATCAGGATATAAACAAATGACAAATGTTGCCAGATTTAAATGTCTCAGGAATAGTCACATGTGGCTCAGGTGGTATAATTGTCACTACTACCATTTAGAGATCTAGAGAGTGTTCCCTGATTGTGGGCCTGCTCCTTCAGGTAGAACTCCATTCAGAAATGGCTGAAACTCCATCCTCAAGTCTGGTTTTCTGCTGAACAACAGTACCTCCATTTTGCCTGGATTTTATTTCACTTTCATCCAGGACATTATTGAATTCAGGCAAAGTGCAAGTGTTTTTAACTCTTCCTTGAAGTTAGATAGGAATGGGCAGCATTGTACTGTAAGAAATTAGTAAATGTCAAAATGTCAAATTAGCAAACTTAAGACATATATGTAATCACATGTCAAATGCTTACCACCTTGTGCATTGTTGTATTTATGGTTCTGTTAATTGAACATGGTGTCAGATTCAGCCTAGTATAGCCAGCACCGCTGTTCAGTTTCACCACTGCTAGTCAATTTCACCGCCTCAGGCATAGGTGGGCAGGGAAGGGAAACAAGGCAAGCTGAAAGCTAATTGCCAGCAGGTGGCCGCAATTAACACATCGCGGAGAGTAAATTGAAACCAGCAACATTGTAGCGCAGGCGGCTCTCCAGATGCCCGGGGAACGCAGATTTCAATGCTTCAGGAATACAGCGATCCGGAGGCAATCAGCGACCAGTTGGAACATGACTTAAGAAACCCCATTTCATCCGCATGAGAAAAGCCCCACCAGCACACCGACAACACAGACAAAAGATAACGATCATGAGGACAATGAAACCTGACTGAATCTGCCATTAAGGAGAGGGGAGGGAGATCACGACAAGCAGAGGGGTGACTCGGGACAAGGGCAGGGGCGGAACCCAGGGGTATTACAGGTCAAGGGGAGACCCCTAGAAAACACTGTAAGAAACCGCGCCAAGCCAATCCTGGCTTTGTCTGTACCTGTTACGCATTACGCCTGAGTAAACTAACTTTCGTCCGAGCCTGTGTCTCACGAGGTTTTTTGTTCAGCGCCAAATGCAGCGATCCTTACACATGGATGTTTTGAAAGCTGTGACTTTGATGGAAGCAACTGCTGGCTGCTTGTATTTTGGAGCAGCTGAGATATAATCTGAGAGTGGGGGTCATTTCCATCACTTCATCATCTTATATCATTTTCTGGTTCTCAAAGAGGTGGCCAGTGCCACAGGCCTCCACAGGGAAGATCGGCCCATTTGATTGGTCCACCCCCATGCCTAATGGATCTTTTAGGATTCAGAAGGCACTTCAGGGTTTTCCCAAAGCCTTGTCAGACAGTTGAGTGCTTGGTTGCCTCTGAAACATGAGGGTAGGAGCAACTCTCAGTGGGTTTGCCCCTGTGTGGCCTTTCCCTAGCCACTAATCCAAGAGAAGTGTTTGGTTTATTGAGGACCTTCGGTAGATGAAGTAGCAAAAGAGTGGAGGGAATATTAAGAGGGAATATGACCAAACATGAGGAAAATCTCAAGTTTAAACTTACACCATGTTGGTAAAAATGGTAAAGTGGACAGAAGCATTGCATGTGGTACATTACCATCCATCTTTCTCCAGTAAAAAACTGAACAATACTTTTTTTTTTCTTTTGAAAGGTACACCTGAAAAAGAACATATATTTCTGAGCGCAGCACATTGAGAAAAATTATAGGAGGCATAGCATTTTTGAAAAAAAACTTAAGGGGAGGAGTATATTTTTAATAACGATCTGTAACAGGGAACCTTATATTTTAAAAATTAAGATAAGTAAACAATCAGAGAAATTTGTGTAAAAATGTGCATGGAGATTAGTATTAGGAACCGAAATACATTTTGGGGAGATCAAGTTAAAAAGCCCTAACCAAAATACATCTTCTTGGGGGGCGGGGGGGAGCCTTAACTCAACTATCATTAATTAAGTGCTAGGAATACTCAGGCACAAAGACTCCTTACTCCTCGCAAGCAGTAAGGAGATGTGAAATGCTAACCACAAAAATGCTAACTAGGACAATAAGGAATTAACACAAAGCACAGGAAACTCATGGCTTTTAAGATAGTGTCTAGAGGGATGTAGCAGCTTCAGATATGGTTTCTTCAACCCTTTGTTTTCACTCAGTGGTACCATCATATTCAAGCCCAATACTTCCCCTATCTCACCTTATCACCATGCACACTGAGAGCCAGTTTGGTGTAGTAGTTTAAGGGACCAAGCTAGAGAGACCATGACTTCTAGTTCTGCCTTAGGTATGAAGCCAGCTGGTGACCTTGAGCCATTTACTCTCCTTCAGCCCAAGGAAGAGGGCAAGGGCAAACCACTTCTGAAAATCTTGCCAAGAAAACTGCTGGGACTACAATGACTAGTCCAGGCAGTCTCCAGGAGTCAATGCCAATTCAAAGACACAAAAACAAGCAAACAAAAACCCCATGTACTTTAATATGCATGTACTGTAACCCAATCATTGAACTAAAGTCAAATTAAATATATATTATAATTTGCACTGGTCTATAAAGTGGGACTCTAACCCCTCCCCTCTTTAGGTTTGTCTGTGCCTCCAGTGCTAATCAATAAACCAATTTATGGTTCAGTGTAAGTGTGCTGGTCTCTAGGTTAAACAAAGTTAAAAATTCTCCCATAGAATATATACAGGCCATGTATATTACAGGAAGTTTCTTACAAAAACCTAACCTTAGGAAAAGCTGCAAACAGCAAACAAATGCAATTTTAAAAAAAAATGTAAAAAAAAAAAGGCTAGGTTTATATTGATCTGAATCTCCCTATCCTGGATTGTGCATCTATGCTGTTTGTGTAATTGTCCTCACAAAGGAAAAAAGAATGGTTGTCCATGAGAGGTACTTTCACAAAAGAATAGTTATGAGGTCAACATTTTATGGGCAAAGCCATTCTAATTCTCAAACATATAATGAGACTGATAGCTTCACAGGCTTTGTAAGTTTTTTTCACTTGGCAGCTAACCAAGATTTTAATCAGTGGAATCACAGCAGAATTAATTTTTATTTTACTCTGGGAACACTAAGTAAAAGGTAAATTTTCTTCCTAAACTTAAGTCTGAATATAATTTATATTAAGGCATTGCCAAATGCAACAAATATATACAGTATTTAATAATTTCTGTCCATCCTCAGTTTCTTCATAATATTTAAAATAATTGATCAATACTCAGACTCCACTTTCTATTGGCAATAATGCATGATATGTGACAAAGCACTCAACATTATGAGGTCAGCCACATGTAAGCTTTGTTTAATGTTGTAATGATTATAATGTGTAATGCTTGTTTATAGTGTTTGGTGCTGCATTTGGAATATTATTACTGTTGCTCATATGTATACTGCTTAGAATCTTTTCAGACTGAAGTCATCTATACATTTTATAAATAAAATAAAATAATTGTTGTAGGGCTCTACAGGGAAGGTGTGATTTAACACCAGTCGCTGTTTTTCACTTCTGTTACGGCTGTAATGAAAACTTAGTTGTAACTTCAGCAAACATATCATTACAGCTTGGCCTTGACTATCCTCTCTCTCTCCTTCCCTCCCTTCCTGGGGCTTATAATGTCTGCAATCCTGCAAGTCTCTGAGAAGCTAACAATTTCATCTTGTAGTAAAAGGGCTGAAATACAACAGTATAATAAAATGAAGAAATAATGCAAAATAATAGCCACAAAAATAACCAAAGAAGAAAATAAAGCCCAGTGAGAAAAAAACATCCAACCACAGTCTGAGGTGGAGGTTCTAACTGATCCTAGATTCCCTCCTACAGCTTTCTTAAATTTTGGCATTTTGGAACTCCCACCATTATTTGAGCAGCTTTGTTCTATAGTTGAGGCTTCTGGATCGGATTCAAGAGCATTCCCAGGTAGAGTAAGTTTCAATACTCCAAAGAAATGGTGACTAAGGCATGAGTAATGGTACGTAGAGCCTTCTGGTCCAGGAACAGTTGTAACTGGGGTATCAGATGTGGTTGTGCAAAAGCCCTATTTGCCATAGCTGCCACCAGCTCTTTGAGCAGAAGTTGTGAATCCAAAAAGACTTTTAAATTACATGCCACTTTTTCACAGGGAAGTGCAACCTTGTCCAGAACCAAAGATGTTATGTCCTTGAAGTCAGAGGTCTTCTTTACTAATAGCCACTCCATCATGATAGGATTGAGTTTGAGCTTATCCTTCCCCATCTGGACCCTAATAGCTTCCAGGCACCCAGCTCTATCACATCTCCTATTCAGTCTGGGGTCAAGATGTCCTAATCCCATACCAACAGGTAACCTCACCTAGCAGCCTCATAAACATGTTGAACAGTATGGGACAAGAATCCTGTGGCACCACCCTACAGAGGGTCTAGGGCACAAGCTCCCCCATCTCCAACTCTAACTTCAGGAAAGAGGAGAACTACTGTAAAAGAGTGCCTCCCACTCCTAATCCTTGGAGGTGGTGCAGTAGGATAGCATGAGTGATGGTGTCAAAAGCTGCTGAGATATCTGGCAGGACTGGGAGAATTGTACTACCCCATCCCACAAGTTATCCATAAGAGTTATCAATATGGTTTCAGTATCATGTTCAGGCCTGAAACCAGACCAAAAAGCATCCAAATAATCTGGTTCCTCCAGGGTTCTTTGTAGTTGCAAACTTATTTTGGTATGTCTCAGGGGAATCAACTCAGTCCACAGGAAGGCTCATACCCTAAAACAACATAGCATTTTGAAGGAGATTTCTCATCACCGAGATGACTGGTGAGTGCAAACCTCTTCAAATACTCAAAGCATGGCTGTCAATATGCATAACAACCTACTAGTTTCATGTTTTAAGAGCATGAAGAAGAATTCTAAGCATGCATGCCTAGTTTCTCCATACAGAAGAGGATTACTGATTGGCCCCACAGTCTCTTTTTTGGTGGAAGATCTCTACATTGGTACATCAGGAAGAATATAGGGGCACTTCTGCTGCTCATCAAATGAAGGGTCAGATAGCCAAGAACTCCAGCTACCACAGCTTTAACCTAGATGCCTCTCACATGTGTCCTGAATATGTGAAGAGAACCACTGGAGCTTCCCTAATGTAAGAAGGGCACCTTAAGGTATGTAACTTCCATAGGAGGAAGTTTGACATCTTTATAAAGGCTTACTTTCCCACAGATTATCTATTAATTCAAGTGTCATTGCCATCAAGAGAAGAGGTAGCAAGCTGTGCTACCTAAGACACACAATAGTCACTTATTTCTTCGAATTCTAGAACTAGAATCCAGTCTAATTCTAAGTGCTCAGCCACCACATTTTCTGTTGTCCCTGAACTTAAACTTCAGTTCATTTCGTAGTGATGGTGGTGAAAGAGATTGAATCACAATTTAACAATGAAATTTTAAGCAGGAATGAGTATAAGACGATGCAACTAATAAGAACAGGAAATTGGATTACAGCACACTTAATGTTTTCATTGCTTGAGGCACCCGTTGGGAAACAGTTCTGTAATATCTCAGGTCCTTTGCTACACTGTGCTTTGTTACACTTACACAACTTTGGGATATACACATTCTGCACCCCCTGTAGCTGGTCTGTAAGCATAGAATGATGTGTATGCTGCACATCTTTGCAAGTGTAGCAAGATCAGGCTACTCAGTACTCAGCATTCAGTGCAGAATTATCCTTCCTGGTAATCTTATTTATCATATTCTAAGATGTTTCTTAGAATAAACATATGCAGGAAACAAGAAGGTTTGTAGGAAATGCTATGTATAATCAGTAAAGCCAGAATAGAGCAAGATTTCCTGGTCTAGAGCCTATCCAGCACTGTGCTATTCCTCTTGAGTCTCAGAGTACAAGCAATAGAAATAGTTCGCATTTATTTCATATATGAAATAGCTATCCTGGATCACAGATAAAGCTTTCATCCTTCTTCAGCTTCAAGGTAGTTCATTTTTTTTCTGTGTATCATCATGTAATTACCAGCATTACTAGATAGTTATGTTATGGTAAAGTACTCCACCAGACCAATTAACTCCCAAGCAGGACAGCCTGGGGTGAATGGAGCTGGGTTTATTTATTTATTACATAAATTTGTGTATTATTTTCACTGGCAGTCACTGCTGCCTTCTTTATTTTTACTCCCTGGAACCAGGGAAAGCTAAAAGGGAAGGGAAAAATCTTGTTCCCTTTCTGCTAACAGCAGCAACAACAACAGAAGGCCAATTTAAGCCCAGCGCCTGGTAGTCAGTCTGCAGTCAGAGGCTAGGTCTGTCTGAGGTATGTTACAAATTACAACTCCCAAAATGAAAACTGGCATCAGATATGCCTGTTTGGAATAATACTTACTTTATTAGAAAACAAACAACAAGAAAAATAAAAATAGGTGTTGCTTTTAGGAAAAAAAGGATTGAATTCAAACAGTGACTGTAGACCAAGGAAAAATAGGTAAGCTAATTCAAAATGAAAATTCAGCTTCATGGGACTATAGCTGTGAAAGGAATTAGGCAAGGCTTAAACACGTACAGAATAAGAGAAAACAAGCCAATTCTCTTACTGGTCCTAGAAGTGTGCCTAGACTGATTCTTTCCTAAATCCTGGTAATATCTTATTCCACAACCTGGAGTGGGCCTTGCCTCCTTCCCACCAGCCAGTCCTGCTCCCAGGTAGACAGTCAGCAAAAGTCTCTTGCAAGTTCATTCCTACCTAGTGAATCTCGAGGGGAATGAAAGTTGTGTTTACCTAACAATTTAGCCAAAAATCCCCTAGTCCCCTTTGTTAGAGGGGAAAATTATTAGGTTACAGTTGCTTGCCTGATTTCTATGGGGACTTCTGCAGCTGGTCTTATTGGAGGTACTTATCACATTCATACATATTCATTCATTCATTCATTCATTCATTCATTCATTCATTCATTCATAGAATAATAGGATTGGAAGGAAGGTACTTTGAGGGCCTTCTAGTCTTGCAAAGGGCAGGAACCTGCATCCTATTCCAAATGAATGGCTGTCCAACTTTTGTTTGAAAACCTCCAGTGATGGCGTAACCAAGACCAAGAGACAAGCTGCTCCATTGCTTAATAACTCTTACAATGAGGATATTTCTCCTTATTTCAAGTTAAGATCTCCCTGTATAAAACTTCCACCCACTGGTTCTTGTCCTACTTTCCAGCACTATAGAAAATACTCCTTTCCCTGTGACAGCCCTACAAGTATTTGAAGTCTCCTATCATGTTTCCCTTCAGCGTTCTCGTCTTTAGGTTAAACAAACCCAATTCTTTTAACTGTTCTTCATAGGATTTAGCTTCCAAGCCTTTAACCATCTTCATTACTCTTCTCTGCCTTCTTTCCAATTCCTCAGCATCCTTCTTTATTGTGGCAAGCAGACCTGAACACAATATTCCAGGTGTGGTTTTGCCAGGTTTGGATATCTATATCAATAGATTTATAACCATTTGGTTTATGTGTGCGTGCATGTATCAATCTGTGTGCGTATAACTTGTGCCGTATATCTACATCTTGTACCATGTATTTAGGTGAACGTACAAATGGACACAAATCAAAGATGAAGTACACAAAACCCATACAAACCAGGCCATGGAGGCAAAAGAATTGTTTTAGTATATTTTAGTTCCTACAACATGTGGGAAATTACCAAAATGAAGGCTTATAAAAAGACACATCACACCATGGTTCTTGAAACAAAAGACATTTGTTAAAACATAAGTGGTTCTCATGTGAAGAGGAGACAATTCTGATGGATGTGGTTCTACTTGCATTCAACTAGAAAAGTACATGAGAGGAGTATCAAGTTGGAACTGGCCAAGTCTGTTTTTCTATTTAATATAATTTAGAGGCTACCCTATTCCAAACATACACATTTAAAAAGTAGGAACAATAAAAAGAGATACGGGTTATAAGCATCCAGAAGGCAAACTTTCTATAACAAACAGAATATCCTACAAGAGTTCAACCATCACCTTGCCCCAAGGCCTAGGAGAGCAGCCAGGGAGGAATCCTTATGGGTCTCTGGGGGGATGATGTTCTAGAGAGCAGGCACTATGACAGAAAAGGTACACTTCTTCGCTCCCGACAGATGATGCTGCCTTTCCAAAGACACCTGAACCATACCCATTCTGCCCAATCTTACCAGAAATTCTTATTAGGAATTCATAAAAGTGGATGGGAAATGTAGTACTTCAGAACTGTTGGACTTCAATTCCTCTCAGTGCCAGCCACCAGGGCTAATGTTGAGGAATGAAGGTAACTGGAATGCAATACATCTGGAAATACATTTTTTTCTTTTGTGACCTAGGGGCACACCACTGACATTTTAAATTAAGATATTGGTAATGTTAGTCCTAAAGCTAGTTGGTCTAGTAATTAAGGTGTTGGACTCGCTGTGTTAAGGGAGAAATATCAGCTATCAGATGTAGTGCAATGGCAATATTTACAACTACAACATTTGTTAACACCTTTGTTTGGACCAGCAGCATTTTCAGTTTTGGAGACACCCGAGATATTAGAACAACTTGTTAAATCCTTTAAAACTAAAAAACCTACTATTGTTTTTTCTTCTTTTCTCACCCTTTTTAAAAACAACCCTTTATGTGTTGTTTCTTTTTTTGAGAATGTATGTATTTGCATTATAATTATTTTAGTGGTTGGTTTTTTTTCTTTCTATTATTATTTTAAAATAAAAAATCAATTTAAAAAAGGTGCTGGACTAACAGTGGGGAAACCTCAGTTCTAGTTTTGTGGCTTAGGCACAAAAGCCGGTTTGGTGACCTTCAGCCAACTTTCTTTCAGGTCTCAAAAAAAAAAAAAAAGCCAATAAAACTATTTCAGAAAATGCTGGCTGGGTAACTTGTTCATGTAGCTGCCAGGAGTCAGGTCTAACTCAAAAGTAAAAAAAAAAAAAAAAGTTGATCCTAGTATTGTGGGAAAAATATCCACTTAAGTAAGGAACCAAAGCATTTGGATATCAGTGCAACTAATATCTTGTATTGGCATGCCTAGCTACAGTCATCACTGGGCTCCTCATCAAAGGAATACAATAGAGCTTCAAGACCCACAAGGTTACAGGTTAGATACCCTCTGGAAATGATACATAGGACTTACAAAAGCAGTATAAATTATAACCCAACCTTTACTGCAGAAATGTAGGATCTAATAACAACATCAGTTGACCTTACTATAAGCTGACCTGGAGTTTCTACATTCTGCTCTTCTAAGGAGACTCCAAGCCCATCCTTTCTCCTGATACTGGCATCTTCTAACATAACTGGGCCTTTTATTGTACACCTATATTGACTTCCTTCACACCATCAAAAAGACAACAAACTGGTTTTTGTTACCTGTCTCCTTCCCTCCAGGATCATCAGAGAGCTTCAGTTTGCCTGCTGTGCCTAATATGCCCTTCAGCATCACGTATTTCAGGAGAATATTAGTTGTCCCCAACACTAGCAATTATTATTTATATTTGTTTGCAAGTATTTTAAAACAATGCAAAAAGAACTGAAAGAATAGTTGCTCATACTGGTTCTTAGAATAGGGTATGATATCAAGAGCTGTAAGTACAATAAAACAGATGCAAATTAAATAGGAATACCTCTTATATCGTTCAGATTATCAAGATAGACATGGAATCACTTTATGAAGTCTTGAAGATATTCAGCAAAAAGCGTAGACAGGTAGCCTGTTAAAGGCAGGAGAGCTTTCAGAGGATAGGAATAAATCTGATGGGGCTTTTATAAACAGTTATGGATTTCTCTGAGTTTTTCTGGCAATGTTGATTTGTTAATATAACAAATGCCTTGTGTTGGTCTGAATTTTTTGTAGTTTTGTATTAAACCAATAGATTAAATCCTCTTGGATTTGCTTCAATTGACTCAAACAGCTTGCTGTAAACTTTTTGCTTCAGAGGTATATGGTATGTGTTCATACCAGGCTTATTCTGCCCTCTGTCAACAACAACAACAAAATATCAGTAAGTTGTAAGTATTTTTCTCCAATTGGTATTTGCCACCTTCCCACAAAAGGGCATTTTATAGAACTTTCTGTAATGTTTCTCCATTTATTCATGACAACCAACATGATAACCTTTCTCATAGTAGAGAATATACATAGCTCAGGGCTGAACTGTGGAGTTCTTAGTGCTCTCTGAGCTTGGTTGTTTGCTTGCAGATGCTTCATTAATCAACTAGGTAACATCATCAGTGTGAGTGAGTGTGGGGTTAGTTTCCTGTTCATTTACAGTAGCTTGCACTGCCAATTATGGTGGGGTGTGGTTTTCTCCTTAGTAGTTCCTTGATTGCTTTCTGTTTGATTGTTAGCCTGGTGTTAATCCCTGCTTATCTGGGGGTTGGCTGCTGGAGAGGATGTGTTCTGGTCTTTTGTTTCCTTCTTAGCTTTTTTATTGTCTCTTTTGAATGGTATGCAAATGTGGTTTATCTCTGATAAAGCTAAGGCTAAGGCAAGCTACTGTATATAAACAGGGAGAAAACCCCACACTCACTCGCACTGATGATGTTACCTAGTTGGGTAATGAAACATCTTCAAACAAACAACCAAGTTCAGAGAGCACTCCACCGACCTTTCTGTCTTTATCTTTGAATGGCACTAGGTTTATGCACTATAGAAATTGCAAAATAATGACACAAAACTCTAGGGGGAAAAAAAAAGCTTTTTATTGCTGCTGCTAATGGTGAGCCCTGCCCCTGAGAAATGTGGACCAATTTTCCCACTCCCTGGAGAAATCTGGTGGCTGCAAAAATGGTGAAGTATTTCTACATAGCTGAACCTCAGCATATATTGTAGGTTCAAGTTTGACATTTCAACCAGTATGTATATTTATCATTTGCTAAACTGTGGAATATCATTTAAAAATTATTTTCATGGCAGAATATCATGCTTGGATTGCACAGATTTGCACACCAATTTTTATATCTATTATTGCCAATAATACTGCTAACAACATGTCCCATGTTTGCTAGTAGCCAATGTGATCATTGCTGCTCATGGCAATGAACAGTGAAAGCTTTAACTGGAATATTTCACTAAGTGTTACAACCAAAGTACAATGCAAAAAAGTAAATTTTCATTTACTTTCTGAACACAATCATACTGACTGGGCATGGTCTTTACATTTTAATGAACTTACATGTAAGAGAACTTTTTACAGAGTATGTTGCTCAGGGACAAAATGTGTGTTGGGGGGAATGGGAGATGGAAAATCATGGCAGAGGAATATTGTTTTCCTACAGTTTGCCAACACCAATATGGGAATGGGTTCTAAATGTAGTTGTGGGTTGTCTGCTATCTGTCTGTCTTTCTGTCTATCCATCCTTCATTTGTTTATATGATTTATGCTCTACCTTTCTTGATTACTTTTCTGAAAGCAGAAAAAAATAGGGGTGCATTGCACCCATTTACATAAGGAGCCACACAAAATATTCACACACACCCACACCCCATTGATGGTGTTGGACAATTTATTTCAACAATAGAAAGAAAATCAATATGTCTGCAGTTATTCTTTATTGGGGACACTTAAAGGTCTAAAAAAGGCTTTGAATCACCAATGAATGCTGCTTTTCCACTGTCCTCAGAATGTTCCTTTCTCCTCTATTGCCTGTGAAGAACTACCTCAGTTCCAATGATACAGTTAGATAACTTCAGATCCTGGACTTATCTGTCTTACAGGAAGGAGGGGCTCCTTTAGATACCCTTGTGTTTCTTGGAAAGAACACCATTTTGTTGCAGTTTTTTTAAGTTAAAGTAGAATATCTTGCTGACCATGGATTAGGGTTAGACCTTAGATTTCTTGGCAACTTTATGGAAGTACTTTTCTATTACTGCCTTCTGCTGTTTTTTTAAAAAATTCTTAGTGTGGGAAATTAAAAAAAAAAATCAGAAGGTGGCAATGACAAACATATTTTGTCATTTTTTCATCATCATAGTTTGTACCAGATAGTTATGGCTTTAGCTTCACTCAAAATTATTATCCATAATTCAGTATTAATTTAAACCAGTTCACGGTTCTCTATAAGTTAACAAAGTTAATATTTAATGTTAATAAGTTAACTTTAACAAAATAAAAAATAATATTGTTCTGTTGCCATAGTTCTGATTATGTTTAAATATAACCATGAAATAATGCATACATACATAGCAAAAAAGGATAGCAACAATAACTGATTAGTCCACATTTTCTTCACAAATGTTTTCTCATTCTGTAGGATCACAGAACTCTATCCATGTGTTAATTTCAGCTAATAGGTTTTTTTTTTTTTTTTTTTAAATGAAGGCATACCTTTTTTCCTAGGATTGTCAGTCTTGATAAGTTCATTCTGCTTTTGATCCGTTTTTCACTTATCTTTCTCTTATAAACTGATATCTTTCAGAGGGCCTTGAAAACCTGGCTCTTCACCCAGGCTATTGTTAGGGTGGTTAGAGCCCTTTCTGAGTAATGTAGGCATATCTCTCATATTGTTGCCTGGATTTTGCCATTTTTATTTCTTTGTCTTTATTGTTGTTGTGTTATTTTTCTCTTCTTTTGCTTTGTGAACAACCCAGAGTCACTGGGAGTCAGGCAGCGTACAAATTAAATAAACAAATAAAGGCTTCAATTCCAGATTTTGTGCACATGAACAATTGTAGATTGTTCTTCAATTATGCATTGTACAATTTTCTGCACTGGCAATTTCTTTAAAATTGAAAAACTTGCGAAAAATAGTTTTCTAGGAATGAAAAGTTCCTGAAGAAGAAACCCAACTATAATGAAAAGCTGTGTCACTGTGGCAGGTGGGGGTTACTGAGAGGGTTGAGCAAAGAATGCTGGGAGTGTATGCCAAGAGTATGTACTTCTAGCAGGGTCACCCAAGGTGTGAAAGTCATCCCAGCTGCCCAGTTAAAGCAAGGATTTACCTATATCAGGCAGCAGAGTATTGGTGTTGGAGAAGACTCTGAAGAACACCACAGACAGCCAAGAAAACAAACAAATGGATCATAGAACAAAGTGATCCAGAGTTCTCACTCAAGACACAAATGACCAGGCTCAAATTGTCATATTGTGGACACATTATGCAAAGACCTAACTCTCTGGAGATATTAATAGTATTAGCTATTATTATTCTACCTTTCCTAAGCTGGGAAAGGTAGAAAGAAAAAGAAAAGGACAGCCAGCAGCAAGATGGTGAACTCAGTTACCATGGTGATGGGTGAACCCTTGGAAGACTTGAAGGACTAGGTTGGGGACAGATCATTGTGGAGAAAGTCTATGTGGTCAACTAAGAGTCAACTCCGACTTGATGGCACATAATCAAAACCAACTGTACAACATTTAAACTTATTATGATGTGTCTGTGTGTGTGAGAAAGTCATATGGTCACATATATACATTTATACATGTGTACATGTGTACATTTTTACATATAGGGTGGGTTTGGAATTTACTAAGAATTCTCCTCCCTTTCCCCTCACAGAGCAGGAGAGATATTATCCTTCAGACAGAATTCAAGCCTTGACTGTAAGTGTTGACTCCCATGCTTGGTGATTATGTTATAATTTTCATAGACAAAGTTATCAGAATAACCTTGATTGCAGAGTACTCTGCATAACAAGCATTTTATTCTGGTTTTTCAAGACAATCTTTTTTTTTTGCATCAATAGAGATAGCTGTTGGGGGAATGTAGGTGAAGGGCAATTTCTAGCAAGCTGCTGCAAAAAGTGAGAATAAACATGGCATTGTTATTGCCCTTTTCCTCTTTTCAGCCTATGTTAAATTCAAGATGCACGAAGGTTTTTCAAAAAGTCTCCCTCCTTATTAATGAGCTGGTTTGAAGAAAAGCACAATCATTTCTGTAAGGGTTGTATAAACAACTCAGTTGCTAGATTCAGATATCACACTAACCTTCTATTTATTTTAACCATAGTTTGTGAATCAAGTTAAAATGACCTGGTTCACCCATAATGTTAAACCAAAAACCATGGTGTATACAGTACATACCAGGAGGATGAGATCTTTACGGTGTATATTAATAAAATAAAAAAAATAATGGTTTACCAGCTCCAGTGACAAGGTTGACACATCAGGCTGAACCAAAACAAAAGGTAAAGTAATATGTGAATCCAACCACTGCATGACCTCCAACTTTACTTCTTACCTAAGCTAAAAATGGGAGGAACCAGGGTAATGTCTATCATATGTCTTATTTTGATATAACAAGTACACCCCAAAATGTTTGCTTATTTATATGCATTTTAGCCCACTTTTATTAAAAGCAGTCAGAAGTCATTTGTAGTCAGAAAGCAAGGCCCAATAAAACCAGTCAAAATTACAAATTATGAACTATAAAGCAGGACATAACAACTGCAGCAGCACCATAAATGACACAGAAGCAAAAATTCAGCTGAAAGTGTGAATGAACAGGTAGATCTTTAACTGAAACTGAAAGCTAATAAGATTTAGCACCACCCTGACTAAACAGGAAAGACATTCCATAACTGGGAACTCCTTCTCTCAGGTTGCCACCCAGCCAATGTCTAACAAATATAGCACCATTAAGAGACCATCCTTACTCAAACGTAATGGCCAGGCAGGTACATATGGGATAAGGGAATCTTCGAATCTAGTCTAAAATGTTATATGCTAGTCTAAATACAGCGAATTTTACTCAGTGGTATATAGCAGTCAGTGAAGATCCTTTACAATAAGTGTAAGTATTGAGCAACATAGCAATAATACTTTGCACTGACTGAGTACATGCAGATTATACACAGTAGTCCTTCAGGTTTGAATAAGACACGCTGTTGTGCAGTTCATCTGTGGACACAGAGGTGGCTCTGCAATCCCAGTCTAGAAGAGTAGCATCTAGCACTGGAAGTCCCTTGTTGTAGTAACTGTGGGTGTTATTCTGTGACGCTGCTCTCGGTTTTCTATCAGTTTTTGGTGGCACCTGTCTTCAAAGCAGTGGAGGCTTCATAGCACAGGGCTTGACAGCAGGTTCTGTCAGCAGCCCCAGCTTCTAGTTCCCTTGACTAGATGCCACAGTGGCATAGGGTTTCTTTCATAGCAACTTTGTAGCGCTTGCGTGGTCATTCTCAAGGTCTCTTCCCAAACTCCAGTACACTATAGAGCAACTGACGAGGCATAGTCATCCATTCTAGTGACGTGTCCCACCCACTGCATCTGGGCTCTGATAATCAGGGACTCGATGCTGGTGGACTCTGCATGATTCAAGACCTCCAGATTGGAGACAGGGACTTGCCAACAAATGCTGAGGATGGAGTAGAGACTGTTCATGTGAAATTTCTCCAGTTGTTTGATGTGTCTTCAGTACATAATACAGGACTCACATCCATATAGGAGAGAAGGGATAAATACAGCTCTGCAGACTTTCAGCTTTGTGGAGATATGGATGTTGTATTGATTGAGCACTGTAGTACGCAGCTGCCCCACTGATCCTGGAGTCAATATCTTTGTCCAAAGACCCATAGCTTGAGGTGATGCTTTCCAAATATTTGAAGCTGTTTACATTTGTCAGCTGGGTGTTGTCAACAGTGTTTTTTGGTTCTATGTGGTTGGTATTTGGCACAGGCTGGTAAAGTACTTCAGTCTTGTTCAGACTGATAGTCAGGCTGAAGAGTATAGCAGCATCTGAGAATTTGCTCAGCATCAACTGTAGATCACTTGTCTTTGTGCTCCAGGAGTGCACAGACATCAGCAAAGAGAGTTTCTTGGATGACTCTGTGGAGGCACTTTGTCTGTGCATTCAAGTGGCAAAGGTCAAGGAGAAAGCCGTTCAGTCGGTACCTGATGTATACTCCCTCCTTCAGATCCTGGACAGCATGTGACAACATGCAAGCGAAGAACAGATTGAACAAGACTGGGGTGAGTACACAACCCTGTTTTACCCCACTGGCAAATACAGCTGATGTATCACCACTGTAAAGAATCTGTCCTGTCTTTCCATCATGGAGTAGCTGAATCAACTTTATGAATTTTCTTGGGCATCCATAATGCCTCAAGATGATCCAGAGAGCCTCCCTGTTTACAAACTTTATTAGTACAAACTTAAAGCTATTATTAAACTTAAGATTAAATTTAAGATTAGTACAAACTTAAGGCTATCATAGTGCATTGATTTTTATATGGATAGAGTATCCCTTCCAGGAACAACTATAGCCGACAAATCAAGGAGGTGAAAAAGGCAGTACTAGGTCCAGAGAATACTTGAGTGTCCATTGATAATTATAGATCTAGTACAGTCTTCCGTAACCTAAAGACCTGAGATAAGCTGGAGTATTCTCAGTCACCATAGCAGTAATTAATTTAATTAAATTTAGGCAGATTTACTGGAGTATGGATAAACCCAGGCTTGCTGATACTAGTTGGTATTCATTTCAAGTACCTATTAGATGGGAAGGAAGGAAGGAAAGATAGAGAGCATTCTGTGGATGGTGATGAGTGACACTGTGAGTTGAGTAGAAACTGAACCAAAAATGCATGGGCAACCTGCTTCTTTATTTCAAATTATTTAAAGGATACAAAACAGGCAACTGAATCAATCAGATGTTAATGCTAAAGCTCCTTACTTAATGAAGATTAAGGCAACAGGTTCAGTCTATTATAAGTAAGTGCTCACAGAAGCATTTGATCGGTTCAATTGTTTGACATTTACCTTTTAAATAATTGTTTCTCTTAAAATAGTCTGATGCTACTGTAATTTTCAGCACTTGACTATACCTCAACATGCTTTCACTGCTGCTTTCCAGCTGGGTCCTGGTGGTGTGGCACTATTGGCAACAAGTTTTTCCATGCTTGCAAACTGTAGCCAGTGAAGTGGAACAAGAGTGAAGACATATTTTGTGTAATTATGACGTTTTATGCATGAATTTTACACAGAGAAGCTACATTGGGGTTGCTATTTTTGCTATAGCAGCCTTACATTGTCTACCAAGTTTGATTGCAACCAAAGATATTTGCAAGTTGCCTATAAAACTATTTACAATCATTTCTAAACCAAATCTAGCTAAGGGAAAATTAGTATGACTAGTATAACTAGTACTTCACTGTGATTTTGGAAGAGTTACATTTGCTTATGTTGTGGATATAATACTGTAACTGAATATAACCAATTTACTCTTGCACATAACCCATGTGTTTCCTTTTAAGCACAGACTCTGAATTTCTAATTCCCATGGAGAAGCTATTCTATGAAATTATCTGCAAAAAGCATCTAGAACCCAAAAACAGTTATTTCTGTATTATATCCCTGTTTATACACTTATCTACTTGCTGCACTGACATTGTTGGGGAAAAAAAGACATTTATCTTAACAGCTTGAATATATTTGCCATTCTCTCTTGACAAAGGAAAGAGAAGCTTCAGATGTAGTCAGGGTTTCCCAAAAAGTTAAGCTGAATTATTTTTGCTGGCTGGGAAGATATTTCTCAGTGATGGTATTTAATTGGTGACAGCAGCTGAGTTTTACACACACACAAACGTTAGCATCCATGGAAAATAGAAGTAGTGGTGGTGAATTTTCTTTCTGAAGAAGAAAGTGAAAATATATCACAGCATTAGACAGTGTGAGATAGCAGATGCTGGCAAACGAAGAGCAGCAGTGAGATACTGAAAGGCAGAGCTGTGTGCTTCACTTAGACTGCCCTGCGTCCATCCCACATAAGACCAATTCACCCAGATGTTCTGGTCTGTTGCCCAAGATAAAGTAAAATTTAATTGGTAGTATGGGCCATACATAGAATGGGAGGGGCAGCTTGTCTTTTGCCTCGGATAGCAAAATGGTGCTGGTTAAGAGTCTGGCTGGAATTAAAATAAACCGACAGCGACAATCAATAGCTTTTTGGCTATTTAGGGCAGCTTTCTCAGTGTATTGATCTTGATAAATTCTGCAGTTCTTGATAGCCATGTGTTTTACTACTGCTGGAAATAATTATTCTAGTCAAACTAAGGGATATACATGTGGGTGAGGAAATATGTACACATGATACATACCTATATAAATCCTTTTACACTATAGCATTTCTAATGTATTCCAGAATGAAAGAAGGACTATTGATATTACTTGTCTTGCGAGGTAGGAAATAAAAGTATTTGTATGCTATCACCTTTGGGAATAATAAATTTAAAAACACTGTTTGGAAAGAAACTAGACTAGTCTTCTCTAATCATGTGTCTTCCAGATGTCTTCAAGTTTAAGAGCTGAAATTCTGGGCAATTATGTCTAGAAGCACTGAGAGTTCAAGTCTAACACATCTGGTAGGCATTAAGTTGGAAAGAGTGGGCTATCACAAACATTCAATAATTTCCCGTTCTTTGAGTTGCCAGTGGTACTAATGGCAGAGAGTAGCTAGAATTGTGCTGTTTCTATGTTAACAAAAAGCCATCTTACTTGGTTAACACAAGAGTTTTGCCTATTCCAATTAGGGCAAATATGGTTAATCTTTGCCAATGTAGTCTACAGTGCAATCAAGTTCCTATAAAGCAGAGCATTGCACTTATAAAGAATTAATATTCATAGGCCAGTAATGAAATCACTGCATAACTGGGATCTACTTCTTACTGTATATTTATATTCGATATATCATTTCAGTCATGAACAAGATATTAAGCATTGTGCCAAGGAGAAGATAATGTGCAGGCACCAAATGTGTAATTACTGAGCTCCTACGTGGTTATCACAGAAGTCTTTTTGCTCTAAAGAACAGGATAATGAGGATTAATGTGTCATAAGACTGCTATAGGGAGAAAACATTAATATTGATGAAAAACAATGATCATTGAGGAGTATTTTGAGCAGATAGTATCACAGACCCTTGTTAAAAAAAAGCTATGCATTTAGCAGCATACTGACAATTTGGCAGATTCCAAATGTTAGGTGTGAGAAGGTGGAATCAAAGCTTTTTCCTGCACTGCTGAACAATATGAGGATAAGCTTGCATTATTAGCCTGCAGCAGAGAGAAAAGATTCCTGCCTGCTGTACTAGTTTGTTTCCCATTACAGAGATCATCATTTCAGTCCCTGAGGAATATTGCAATTTTAGAGTAATTGATGTTGTGAATATGTGTTATATAATATATCCTTCACAAATGTTTTTGCAGATTGCAAGGAGTATATTAATATGACTTGTCCAAGGAAGATTTCATGTTGCTTTTACTGATTTCCTGTGTAGCACTAAGCCTTTCCTGCAATGAATACAGGTAGTCCTTGACTTATGACCATTCATTTAGCAACCGTTCAAAGTTATGATGGTGCTGAAAAAAGGGGCTTACTATCGGTCCTCACACATATGACTGTTACAGTGTCATACACTTTTTTCAGAGAAAAAGGCCAGTTCTTGGACAACAGAATGAAGATATGGTATAAAATTAGCCTAGCATCAAGTGGAGAATATTATATTGATGACTAATACACTTTTTCACACCAATAAAGGAGGATATCTGTAGCTCAAGGTTGAACTGTGGAGTTCTTGGTGCTCTCTGAGCTTGGTTGTTTCCTTGCAGACATTTTCTTACCCAACTAGGTAACATCATCAGTGGGGTTAGTGTGAGTGTGGGGTTAGTTTTTCACTTTATATCTCATGAGATGAAAAGGAATAACAGTAAAATAACAATAAAAATAACAAAAGTAAGAAAGAACATCCACATCCATGGGGGAAAGCAAACCCAGTTAACAACATCTGGATAGCATATTTACACATCTTCCTGACCTAGTGCCTGTAGGAGGAGCAGGTCTTTAAGGCTCTCTGAAAGGATAGCAAAGCTGGGGCCATACAGACCTCAAGCATGGAGGTTATAGTTAGTGCAAAATGCAGGACTGAAATTCCTGCCACATTTCATCATTTCTAATCACATTTTTTTTCCCAAAAAATGGTACTGGCTGTCAATGTGCTTCTGATCCACTACTTATTGTTACAGCTTCCCATGAAGACCAGGCTATTCACCCAACCCATTGAGCCTTAGTAAAAGTAAATCAGTTTGCATTTCATTTTTATCTATGCTGATTTTGTTGTGTTGTGTTGTTTTATCTTATCATTTTATCACTTTAGTGATTTTTATCCTGTTATGGGAGTTACTGATATAGAGTGGTTATAAATATTTCAATAAAATAATGAATCAGTAATGAGTAACAAATAGCATATATGCCTCGGTGCACAAAAATTACCCAGATGGTTACAGCAGAACAAATAAAAGCACAAGACATAAAAGTATGGGACAATAAAACAATATTAAATAATTAAAGGAGCATTGAAACCAGTCCTTGCAATTTAGAAGGTCAAATTAAAGAACAATGTCTTAATTCATTTCTGAAAGCCAAAGCCCTAAGAGAGGAAACAAATCTTAGCTCTGATACTAAGGTAAGATATAGATTTCCTGACTAATGATTGATAGATAGATAGATAGATAGATAGATAGATAGATAGATAGATAGATAGATAGACAGACAGACAGACAGACAGACAGACAGACAGAGCAATCAATCATATTTTCTAATCTCCTTTGAAAGACATCCATGTTTCCAGCTGTTATTTGCCTTATTCAACCATGTGCTATATGAAGAAATATTTTCTTTGATCTGTTCTGAATCTCTCTTAGTTCAAATTCAGTGAATGTTTTCAGATTCCAGGAGGTGATCCACATTAGTGATGAATCACCACAGTGATGGCTGGGTGACACTATAAATTTCTAGTGTGGATAGCTGCCAGTATTATAAGCTAGGTCTATCCACTTTTCCCACACCATGCATAATTTTATACAATCCTAATTGTTTAAAAGTTTCTCCTAGGAGAGCTACTTCAGCCCCTTGATCATTTTGGTTACCCTTTTCTACAAGTGAAGCAATAATCATCACTATAAATTCTGGAAGTCCAGAGTCTAAAATTATTTAACTGCACCACTGACTATATGGCAAATCTAGCCCTATTTTCTATATATTTTCATGGGCTTTTATTAATAATTTTTTAAAAAAACCCTGAATCTCATTCATTACTTTATGATTCTATTAACCTTTACTTGCTTACTCTTAGTTCCTTAGAGCATCTTGGTCTAGCAAATAGCCATAAACCCTCTGGGTAGATGAGATCAATTTTGCTTCTTCTCAGAAACCAACAAATGATGAGGACTCTGTAAATTTGAAAGCTTGCAGCATTTTTATACCCATATTCTGCATCCAAAATCCAGAAAGTCCACAGGAGAGTACTATGCACCATTAACTCAGAAAAAAGAATCCATGTCTGCAAAACACTGCCTTTTGTTAATTAAGCCTCTTCTTGCTGGAGAAATGAAGAATCATTAACTGCTGATACTGCCCCAAGGGTACAGAGCTGTCTGTGATCTCAAGGGATGCTACAGATAAAAAGCTGTTTATTTTCCTAGCTTAGTTAATCCAATTATTTTAAGTAGAATAATGCCCAGAGAGGTTTGGCTAGAGTCAAATGAGAGAAAGATGGTGCAACTGCTGCCCTTTTGGGGTGCTTTGTGAAATCCCCCTCAAAGCATTCCAATTCTGTGAAGTGCAGATGATGCGGTTAAACATTTATTTCCTTGCCAAAGACTAACTGAAAAAAAAATCCAGGGATCTGGGTTTGTTTACCAGTTTCAAGATCTTGACATTATAGAAGACAAGCCTTCAATTTTTATGTATGAGTTTTTCAATATATTTCATAGTCTACCAATCCATAGCGACCATCTGATACACATGTCTTCTGCAAAAGAGGGGAACTCAGAAGAAGAAAAGAAAATAGAATCCCAGAATCCTAGAATAGGAAATTACCATTAGGCCATCAAATCCCTGCTCACTGAAGGAATCTAAATTAAAGCCTATCTAGTCTCCACTAGAACACATTAAATGAAAGGAAGCCTATTGCTAATAATTTACAATGAGTACTCTCCAAAACCTTAAATAATACGTATTAGGCATTGACCATTATTTTTTGCTTTGGTTTCTCCAATGATTTAAATGAAGGTATCTTTAGGTATGTGAGTCTGGATTAGAACTGTAGATTGTGATCTAAGTAATTGGGTGTAATATGTGCATATACTGTACGTGTAGAGAGAAATATAGGTTCCACTATAAATTCCTAGTAAGGAAAGGAGCAACATGCCTGCCCAGGTCAACTATGCCCCCCCAAATCAGGAAATCCTATATACCAACCTTCTCCTTTTAGCTTGTCCTGGCACCCAACCTTGTTGGGGTAAGACTGTGATCAGTAAAGAAAATTGTGCCTTCTGTTTTTTCCAATAGAACTGTAAGTTGGGAAGGTTTCGAGAGTTCAGCTGGAGTAGCAAGCAAAAGTTGCTTGCCCATTTGTAACATAATCCTATGTCTCGTTGATGTTCATATTTACATAACTGCCAGATCAATTCCGAAAATTAATTAAGGGAGGGAACCAGGGCACCCAAAACAAGATGTGATTTAATCAAAATGAGAAAGTATCATGACATAACAACACAAACTCCATCCCTTTTGTACTTTTGGGCACCAGGGTCACAATGCAAGTACAAAAGGGATGGAGGTTGCATTCCCAGATACCTTTTGTCATTTGACTCTCCTTTCCCCTCCCTCTGGATCCCCATGGAGGGAATTCAAAATGGTATTTATGATAAAGTTACTTTTGGCAGTTGCATCCAGTGTAATGTTGCAAGCAGCTTTGTACCTGGATGAAAATGGAGGATTTCATTATCATTTTTTCCTCCTATTAAAGTGACACAAGAACCAGATTTTGGCCTGAGTACTCAACTACCATTCAGAGAAAGCATTCTCAGACTACATGGACTACGTACTCTGTACTAATGTAGATTAGCTTTATAAATATAGTAGAAAGTTTCTGAGAAAAGATAAAGAAAGAATGAAAAGAAATCAGCTTTTGGGATGTTACTTAAAAGGAATAAACAACAAGGCTTTTAAAACCAAAAAGAAGGATGATAAAGTCGGTTTGCTCAATCAAGGTTAAAACATATGATGTTTTTTCTTCTAGTAGCTTTTAATGGATTTTCCTTGACCAGAACTGAATAATGAGGCCTTAAAGATTTGCTATCAGACAAGATATGGGGAGAAGAGATTTTTGTTGTATGATCAGAGAAAGTGATGGGTTATAAAGTTAAAATTAAAAGAGTGTTAAATTTGCGAAGGAATTTCTGAGAGGAGATGAAGAGAAAATGATAAGAAATGAATTTGTGGGATATTATTTGAAGGGTTTAAAGATTAAGATTTTCTGGTAGCTATTAATGGGATTTTTTTAATTAAGTTTGAACAACAAGCTTTCATAGGTTTGCTTATAGATATATGAAATGGGAAGAAGAGATTTTTGTTGTTATATTTTTAGAGAAAAGGATAAATATGATGTAAAGTAAAGTTAATGAAATTGATTTACTTGTTTAATATTATATATATTGTTATTTCTGGTAACTCTTAATGGACTACGATTGAATGATTAAGACTCTTAATGATTAAGATTGAATGATGAGGTTTTGTTATTTACTAACAGATAAAAGATGAGATACGGGATGAAGAGACCTTTGCTTGAAATGTTACAAAAGGTGATAAGTTACTGAAATTGTTTGTACTTGTCTTGATGAAGGGGGAAATCATTTCTTTATGTATCCTTTTTTCTTTATATATATATTTCTCTTTTTCCTTCCCCCCTTTTTTTCTTCTTTTCCCTTTGCACTTTTTATTCTTTCACTTTTTCTTTTTGTATTTTTCTTAGTTTGTCTTAGTTTTTTATCTCTGTATTTTTAAACTTTAATAAAAATTATTATTAAAAATAGAGTGGAAATAAAGTATGATAACAAAACTGTAGCAGTTTTATGACTCATTTATGTATTTGATGCTATTAATAAAGGCCAGTGTGTTGCACTTGGGTTTCTTTCATATGAAATGTTGGAGTTCCTTCAGTTACTGAGATCTAAGATTTGAAATGCACTATAGCATAAGCAGAAGTGTGGGATGATCAAAATAAAAAAATAGCAACTTTTTTCCATGTCAGTATTTTAGAATAACGCACGTGTATAAGAATTCTGGAAGCGTGGTGTGCTCTAGAAAAGTTATTTTTGGAAAATGCTTGGAAAGTATTTTAAATCTGTTCCTGTGTTTGGATACTTCTGGTGACTAGAACTGAAGTCTCTGAGAAACTTTTTTTTTAATGTCCAGGAATGTCTTTGTATGGATGAACTCACTCTCTTATGAGAGACCCCAACAGCAGTCTGAAGTAATACATCACAGATCAGCGTTTGGAATTAGGTCCTAAGGATAAGGTGACCAGATCTTAATTTTTCTAGTGTTTCTCTATAATTTTACTGTGGGTTTTTTTTAATAGTATGTAAAGAAAGACCTTTAAAATATAATTTATTCATTCTAAACCCATATCAGTAACTGAATGTAGGTCAAGGTTTCTGTTTCTGCCTTTCTTTACCCGGCTGCTTTAGCTGAGCAGTCCTCTTGTGAGAAGATAAAATTCAAATTGCTGGAAGTAGAAAAGGAAAGCTCAGATGATGCCATACGGATACACGCTCTGGAAAGTATCACATTTGAATGAAAATGAGTTGATGTGTGACTCAAAAGAAGGAAGAGGTTAGCCTGCAGAGAACGAAGGAAGAAACGTAGAGAAGCATGGGAAAACCATGGACATGTAAGCATGGAAGAAAGGAAGTTGGGAGCAGAAACTGAAAAGAAACATCAGTAGCCCTGGCAACATGCCTATTTGGGCAAGAGGTGGTAAGGGAGTCATAGCAGCTGCTCAGAAATTCTGTAAAATGCTTTCTGTTTTGGCAGATTCTTGATACATTGATAATAAGCTTAGAATTGCTACTTCAGCCTTCCTTTTTTAAGGGATGTTTTCAAGAACTTTGGGTCACCTACATTTGTGTTCACTGAAAAATCTCCCTTAAATACAGATGCTTTAATGGTAGGTGACTTCTTCATGGATCACTTTGGAATTGTCTCAGCATGTGTTCTTATTTTAAGAAAGCATGCTTTCCCTCCTTTATTTCTCTTACAACTTGTAATATTGATGAATGCATGCCAATTGTCCTATTGATACTGTGTGTATTATGATTCCCAGGCCATCCATCACTGAAATTTCATTGGAATGCTTTCTCTGTACAAGTGGCCAGATGGAAACATCTGAGAGCATTAGTGGGATTAAAGATAGATAGGAGTCAAAAACTACATAAAAAGGAAGAGATGTGATCCAACTGAAAGGAGATTATTCACCAACGATGCAGAATCTTTTTCAAAATAAAACAAAACTGGAGAAGCATTTCTGGGAGAAATAAAGACAGTTTTAAAGTTTTAAAGTTTCAAAGGCGGTAAATATGAACTTCTGTGACCTCTCTCTCTCTCTCTCTCTCTCTCTCTCTCTCTCTCTCTCTCTCTCTCTATATATATATATATATATATATATATTTGGTAGTAGAGCCTGACTAGGACATCAAAAAAAGGAACTCATATGAGATAAAAATTGCTGACTTTATCTGGACTAGGCTGATGGTTGACCCCAGCAGCAAGCAGAAGTAAAGTTGACAATTCTTTATTCTCTGGGTGAGTGAACAGAGAGAGCAAACAGGAGTTTGCCAGTGGATTTCAACAGGAGGAAAAGATAAGGAAGAGAGAAAAATGAACAGAGAAAATCTGCTTTCTGACTGATTTTGTAATCAGCTGTGAGAAATGAAAAAGGTTGTTTCCTAAATAGTTTCAGATTGGGCATGGTGGTGATGAGTAAATTAAGTTAAATTAACCCTTGCTGAGTAAACAGAGCCTGTAGGAGGAATATAAGGCAGCCAGGTTCTAGGAATAAGAGATATTTCAAGTCCTGAAAGGTTGCTTGCTCTTGAACAGACCATTTAAATTTGTGTCCTTTTTTCAGAAGTTGAGTGTTTTTGTGAGTTCTTCAAAATTAGGGATGAATTGTCTATAAAAATGGCCAAAACCCAGAATATATTGAATATCTTTCAAATTTCTAGGTGCTTATCATGTGAGAATGGATTGTCCCTTTGCAAAATGATTTCTATTCCTTTAATAAAGATCTGATAACCAAATAGTCCAACTGGGGAAAATCAAATGCGCATTTCTCCACCTTAGAAAATAGTTTGTGCCTGCAAGGGCATTCTAGGACATTTAGTCTTATGTACAGATGGGTCTTCTGAAAAAAATCCATATATCATCCAGGTATACCACTACATATTTGTCTAAAATATTGAAAATATTTCATTCATGAATGTGGAGATAGCTGCAGGACAATTAACCAATCCATAGGGGTTATGCATATTCAAATTTGCCATGCTGGATGTCAAAAGCTATTAAATATTCATGGCCTGCTTTCATTCAGATCAAATTGTAAGCTTCTCTCAAGTCCAATTCAGTGCAAAGGTGTGCCTTCTGAAGGTGATTCCAGTAGATTCTAGGTCTGGAAGGCAAGATTTGATGCCTTTCTGATGAGATGGTGGTGAAGGTTTCAAGACTGATGTCAGTCCTTTGAGGTAGGCAAAGTAAAAAAAAAAAAAAAAGGCCTAGCAAGCATTTGAGGAATGCTCTTTATTGTAGGGTAGGGTAACATTATTTTGAAAACCTGTCAGAGTTTCTCTCTGTCCCATCTCATATCAAACAAAATTAAAATAGGATTCGTTTGAGTTTCTTTCTCATGCTCTCTTTCTCAGGACTAAGTAACCTTTTCTGAAAGTCCCTCCTTAACAGCTTGCTTATTCCTTCCCCATTCCCAAGGCCAGGTCCATATTCCTTCACAGACCATCAGTTTGATGAAGAAGTTACTTCTGGAGTTGCTTTCTATAAAAATCTCCATCATATGATCATGATAGTGTGAATTCTCTGGTGATATGAGTGGGGCTAGATAGCCACTAGATGGCAACAAAGTCAGGAAGAAAACTCATTTGATTTCCATCTAGTGGCTACCTGGATGTTTGCAGCCCCCAAAATGGAAGCCCTAAATAAAGACATTTTCCTCTGACAAGGAAAGTGCAGGACAGAATTTTCCTACACAGTTATGAGTCCATCAGATTCTGTGTCAATAATAATTCAAGACTGCTGGCAACTTTCCAGAATGCAAAGGATTGCCTTACATATTGTATAAGTATTGCCCATTTGAGAGAAATCTGGACTGGTTTTTGGCATGGCTCCAGCTCAACCTTTCTGAGTGATGAATTTGGAAAATGTCTAATTATTAGTAGTTATGGGAACACATAATTAATTTCACATTGGACTTCTTGAACCATCAGGACCATGTTCTATTAATTACAATTATAATTATTTCCATTGTCAATGGAATGTTAATGAATGTAACTATTCTGAACAAATATTAATCAGGCAATTTCCTCTTCTGCTCTCTAGTAGGCAGAAACTCCAAGAAATATGAACTCACTGTTTGATTGGCCATATGGAATTGATGGACTGTGTTTCCAAGTTGATTGCTAATTTGGATGGAAAAACCACTGAGGAACATTAGAGGGAAGCTGTGCATCAAAATGGGCATGAAACATCTTCAGATGCATTCCTGGGGCTTCTTCTGCTTGATTAAATACATCAGGAATTTTATTTCATGTATAAGGTAAAAGATTGTCCTTCTCTGAAGTAAGACAAATGACCACTTACTTCTTTTCTATACTTTTTCAAGTAAAAGTTTTTCCCACTCAGGAAGGCTGTATATCATATGTGTTTGTACGCTGCCCAGAGTCACGTGATGTGAGATGGGCGGCCATATAAATTTGCTAAATAAATAAATATGGGCTACACATATGATAACTCTGGTTTCAACTGATTTCAAAGCTACCTGTTTGCATAACCTTTATTTATTTATCCAGCCAGCCAGCCATTCATTTAATTTAGAAGCCACCCATCTCCACAAGATCTGGACTGCTCACAGCATTAAAAGCAATAAAACAATAAAAATGGGAACAAAGATTGTGACAGAAATTACTTAATCATATAAAATTCAATTCATTTCGAAAGTTGAAGCAGCAGTTGTCTGGCACTGTGCCAGCTGATTTAAAACTGGAGCAAAGCCAGAGTTGTTTTTTTTCCCCCCGTGACAATGTAGCTGTGTAGAGCCGTACTCTCATTGGCAGGAATTCCTGCGTTGCCTCCCCTCCTGAGTATGGAGTCCAAATAAGAGCTTACTTTTGCCTTCCCTGGTTCATCCCTAGTGGCTTAGACTCTCCTGGAGCCTGAAGTATCTATTTATCTCCCATCTCCCCCATTCCAGCTGAATGTATTGGGGGAAGTGCCAGCTCCACTCTCCTATTAGTCAACTAAAAGGATCCCTGATTGGCTTATATGGTTCCCCATGTTCTCTCAGTGTTGGTACATCTTTAGAACTGAAATTCACATGACTATCTTCAAAATAGTTTGGAGGAATTGGGGAAATGGTGCAATGTGAAAATGCTCTCATCTAAAATATGGTCTGCTTTGTATAGGTTTCATGTATTGCAGTAATCTGTGAACCTAGATGTTGCCATTTTATATTTTATAACTTAGTATGATGTGCAAACATAGCTAATTATGGTTTAATAATTGTTTTAAAAACCTTATGGCTTAGTGCAATGTGTTAACCCAGTGATAGGGATCGGGAAGGATCAAGAGAAAAAACTGGTTACTGGTAGAAAAATTATTTCAAGCTTCATTTGAATTTTAAAGAGGAAAGATGTTTTGAATTTTGTGAATTCAGATTAGGAACTTTTCCATATAAATTATCTTTGCTCCTGTTCCAATTAGACTGTATCACAATTTTACGTAATTATTTCTGATAATAACAGTTTTATTGTCATTGTCTTTTTGAATTATTTACAGCATGGAAATTTGGTTTATATATATTGATAACTATGCAAGATTCAATATTAAGAGCTTTCATTATCATCAAGCAGAGTCACGAATGGTTGTACTTCATGCTATTTTGGACTTGAGAATTCACTGAAGAAGAAAATAGATTCTTTTCTCTATTATTCCTTAACATGGTTCCCAACTGGGCTCTAATACTTACAGTAGAATTCAGGGCTCACTCCTTGTTCATCTTAAGCTCTGCTTAATTTCTGGTAGTCTCTTTAGAACACACTTCCTTGCTCTGGGCAATAAATTGGTAAGTATTTCTCCCTGGTTGGTAGTGATTAAAGCTATTCTTTTATAGAATAAATGTCATCCGGTGAGCTAAGTGAGTTTCAGTGTGACAGGTATAAAAGTAAACACTTGCTGTATTGCTCTTTTGCTCAGTTAGAAACAATTTGAGCACAGGGATGGATAATACTTTCCGGATGGTACTAAAGGTCCCTAATATTGGTCTTGCACACTCACAAATTCTTATTAGTCAGTATAGACTAACAGAGATCTTCCTAAAGTGTATGGTTAGGACTCCCTGCACACTCCAGCTCCCAAAGTAAAGAAAAGTGGAAACATTTGCCATCTGCTTGAGATATTTCAAGTTTCTCTAATTAGTATTTTGGTGTTGCTGAACCACTGAGGAATACATAGCAACAGCTGAAGTCTCTCTAGATTGTGTGTTGTAATGAAGATGAAAGTTCACTACCCATTATCCTGGGAATGCACATCAACACACTGTGGCTGTTGTATGCAAAAAGAGGTTGCTTTCTAAAGCTGGGCTTTTTGTATCTTTAATGACAGCATAACGTACAGCCGAGGAAAAGTCAAGTGAAAAGGGTGGGTTATAGTCCTAAACATGTTTACTAGAGAATAAGTTCCATTAAAAAGATAATAGAACTTACTTCTGAGTAAAACCAGTTTGGTGTAGTGGTTAAAGCACCAGGCTAGAAACTGGGTGATGGTGAGTTCTAGTTTCATCTTCAGCTTGAAGCCAGCCTGGTGTCCTTGGGCCAGTCACATGCTCTCAGCCCCAGGGAACAGGCAGTGGCAAACCACTTCTGAAAATCTTGCCAAGAAAACTGCAGGGATTGTCCTGGCAGTTGCTAGGAGTCAACACTGACTTGAAAACACACACACACACCATCACAAAAACAAACCAAAACTTTCTGAGTAAATATGCAGTGCTGCCCATCTACTTAATTTTCACACATGGCAGAATTTTCACTTAATAGCAGAAATTTAGAAACATTTTTTTAAAAAACATCCTTCTAGTCAATGATTTTTATAGATAAGCTCCAGTAAATCTATCTATCTATCTATCTATCTATCTATCTATCTATCTATCTATCTATCTATCTATCTATCTATCTATCTATCTATCATCAGCTCACATCACAATACACACTCATGATTTAGCTTTTTCTTCAAATCATAGTTATATTTCTTTTGGAAAAATTGGTGCTGTATAATTCACACTTTTATGGATTGCATAGGCTTGGGAAAAATGAATAGCTTTGCCATACTTGAAAGGCTAACAAATGTTAATTTTTGAGAAATATTGCCTTCTTCGGCAGATGCATCTGGCAGTGTGGATAATAGGATAAAAGCTCACGGAAGACTCTTTGTTCTCTGTATGTTTAACAAATGCTAACTAGCTACTCCTCTTGAATGCATCCAATGAAGGAAAACCTTTGTTCATACGTGCCTGATTTTTTTCAGAGTTGCTGAAGAGTTGCATGCCGCAATTCAGAGGCTGCTTCACTCTTAGGAAGCTGCCTAGGACAGCATTCAGCAAGGATAATGCTTTGCTGCCCTGGCAGATGAAAGACCGTTGGCTTTTTCAGACATAGTTAATTCATATGCTCCTTTGTCTTTGGAGCAGGGGGAGTGAAGGAGGCATGATTGGCCTGATGCTGGGAGAAGATTAGATAACAAGCCAGAAGATGAAGAAATGAACTATCAACGTTATCTTTCAAAATTCAGGCAGAATGGCAGAGCAACAAGTGAAAAATCTGGTTTGCAAAGTAGCATCAAACCTGGTCTGACAAACATTTATATGAAAAAAAACAACCTATTATGTGTATAACAATCTGACTGCAATATGGAATTACATATGTGCATTGTACCTTTCCAGTAGTTCTACATCCTGCATGATTAAACTTCTGACAAAATATATAGTGCAGACTTTTGATTATTCTGTGGGAAGCTCTGGTGTCAATTTCCTCCAGGGACTTTAACCCGTGAAAATGTGTTTTTACAGTGAAGGGAAAATTTGAAAAATATAGTATTTATTTAATTACACATGTAAATCTAATTTTATAAATATGTAATTAAATGCTAGGAACATTAGAATATGTACCGTAAAGTTTACATTGTTGAGTTAGTAATACAAAAGTAATATGTGGTTCATTTACAGGTTACCTGGGCCATGAGCATTAACTTCTGACACATTAACCAAATCCTTGTTATATTTCCCTATCGCAGTTAATGCTGTCATCCCACCTGCCTCATTATCATGCCCATTTGTTGTTCACCTAAGCATGGGTTCTCTTCCCAAGGGCCCATTCATTATCTTCAGACTGGAGAAATATCATTTCTGGTTGGTGCCCATTCAGCATGCATGTTTACATTCGTAGTATTTCTGAAATTGTCTATTTTGATCATTTACCCATCACTGGCTTGGGAGAGTAAAGACTTTTAGTATTATCTTAAAGTACAGTAGTGTCAGGATACGTGGTATGGTTAAAATAGACAAAAACATGAAATGGGAAGAGAAAGTCTAGCCTACATTATATAAACATTTTGAGTAAATGATTAAGCTTCAAGCAACATACATGGGACCAAAGTTACTCTGAATGAGAAGTGCTGAATTGCTAAAGTTGGCACTGGCTCTATAAACATTCTTCCTCCACGTATATTTCTGGAGATTCTGGTCCTCAGTAATGTTTTAGCACTTGTGGGACACTTGATCAACAGTGAGGAGAGGGGTAGCTAGGACATTTTCACTGCATAGGTATATTACCATTTGTACAAATGCTATTATCCAATGTGGGCTATAAGTCTCCCCATGACAGAGACTGTAATCATTATATGAACAATTAATCACATGAACTGAGCAGGACACCATTCTTAGAAGTAGCATCTAACGTCAAAGCTGCAGCGTTAGAGAAATAGCAGGGATGGGTACCTCAAAATAGCAGAAGGGGTGTAGGATTTAGCTCCCTCAGCCCCATGACAGAGTCCTGACCCAGATTGGATCCACCACACTGGCTGCTGTTTTTTCAAATGATACTCATTGCATGCGTGGTTCTACTTTGGGATTTAGACTATTTGTTTAATTGGCAGTGCTTTGTTATGAAATTGTTTGGGATTTCATAAACTTTGCACAAACCCAGTGAATGTTATAGCTATATGTTCTATTTTTCTTCTCTCCATGTAATCATTAAAGGTGTAATTTGACTGATAGCTCATTCTCAGGAAGGAACCGAACCTCTGACAGTGCTTGGACTTAGAGAATTTTAACTGGGAATTTTTTCTCTCATTAAATTTCCAAATATTTACATCCTGAATATTTTAAAGTCACAAAGCCTCTACCATGGACAGGGAATGTGTAATCTTAACTACAGAAAATAGAGTTCATGGGTGAACATTTTTTGGTTTTGAGCTAAATATAGATGATCTAGAATGTTCCAGCCAGTACATTTACATGATAAGAGTGGTGGCAGGCTTTGTCCAGGATAAAAATGACCTTTTCTTACACCATACTTATCAGTTCATTTCTTCCCACCATCCATTCTCTCTCCTACTGATCCATCTTAAAACAGTTTAATTTTAACTTACTGAAAAATGGCAGCAGCTGTGGAAAGTACAAAGAGCTGTGGTTATATGTCATAGCTGAAGGGGAAAAAACGCTGTTGCAAGGGCTGAGAGTGGAACCATTGTTTTACAGTAGATCTCCTCCTTCCTGACTTGCAGCTGATGTAGGGGGAGTGAGGTTGATCCCTTGGGCTTTCCATTTTGAGATGTCTAAGAGTTCTGACCTTTCCCATCTCTATACAACATCTCTATGACTTCTCGGGAAAGTCATTTTTCAGCTTGGGGTATGATATTATCTATACCATGATGGTATCCAGTTATATAGCTCCACCCTGGGTCAGGCAGAAGAGGCAGTTGAGATTCTGACATGGGGTCTGGATGGGGGAGCAACAAGATTAGACTTAATCACAGCAAGATGGAATGGCTATTGATTCAGAAGCCAGCCAGTTCTAATAAAATTCTGTTTTTGGTACTGGCAAGGTTGTGCAGGTCAGGTCTGGATTCTGATCATCCTCCTGCACTTACAGCTTCTACTGGAAGAGCAGTTGGAAGCTATGTGGAGGAGCGCTTTTGCACAGTTTCATCTTGTGCACCAGTTGAGGCCATTCCTGAACCAGAAGGTGTGGCTGATGGTCACTCACATCCTTCTCACCTTGCATTTGGTGAATTGCAACTCATTGTCCTTGAAGATCATTCAGAATCTGCAGCTGGTCCAGAATGCAGCAGCCTGAATAGGAACAGGCTTGGCACAATTTGCCTAGTTTACAGTTCTACTATAAAAACTTCAGTGGTTCCTAATGGATATAATTCAAGCAGCTGGTCATAACATTTAAAGCCCTTTATGGCTTAGGACCTAGGTGTATGCAGGACCACTTGCTCAAAGGGGAATCTGTCTGTCCAGTGAGATCTAGAAGACAAAGTTTTCTGTGTGTCTGAACTCCTTTCCACACTAATATTAAGCCTTCCAGATTCTAAAGCATTATGCAACAGCATAAAAAAAATTCAAACAAAATACAATAAAATACTGAAAATAACATAAATTCAATAAAACAAAGCAGAAATACAATAGAACAGCTAAATATATCAACCCTTTAAACAAATTAAAGTTTTCAAGTATTTATTCACTATATAAAGTAAAAGTTCATACTGGGGAAGAAATGCACTGATTTTTAAGATATTATTTTGGAGATAGTTACTTTGTCTGAAGTAGCAATATAATTGTCTCCAAGAAGCATGCTTTTTTTTTTAATGCTTGAAATTCCATGATTTTCTGTAATTAAAAATTAAGGCTGTGCGAGCATATGGCCTGTCTGAAACTCTTTAAAGCAGTTTGTCTTTCCCTGGGATTACATGGCAGCTGCAGAAGAAAAAGATGAGCTGCTTTGAAGAGTTGTAGACAGTTGCAAGCTCCACAATACCATTTCCAAATTATTTTTGAAGCCTGCATAGCCTTATTATAAATGATGGTCAAAGCTTGGCTGCCTACAATCAAGGCAGGAAATGAAATACAAGAGAATATATGAAGAGCAGGCAGAAAGCAAAGATAATTAGGGCTCAAAAAGTGTTTTTTTTTTCCTTCAATGGCCTCCTAGGTCAACTGCATTTTAGCAAATACAACAAATGCAAGTAGCCAGGAACAAAACAGAACTGAGCCTCATTTCCAGGTCACCTTTTAGAAAAGAAAGATGTATCAGAGTTCTGGCCAAATTAGTCTTAGGGTGGCATTTCAGCACTCTTATTGATACCTTCACATAATACTGTCATCTAGCAGCTTGTGTTTGGCTAGTCATTGTATCTTAAATTCTTCTTGGAGGAGGGGGGGATGCATTTCTCTCTAAAAACACAGCTGTATTAGGTCAAGCTGATAAAACATTATGCGTGGTGCTGTTGACAACCTGTTTGTTCTTCCCACGGGGTTGGGTGTTTGAAATATTCCCAGTAAGGAACAGGGAAACATCTTGATTTTGAAACAATAACATATTTACTATATCTGTTTTTGAAGGAAATATTTTTTTTTGTTTTTTACAAAAGCTGCAGTACCACTGTGATGTATCTGTGCATGTTTATGATGTACAAGTCTTCCTTTGTTTCAGATGGAATCTGTATTTCTGAATTTGGATGATGTACTGTAGTTGAGCTCAGTGCTCACAAATGTTTGATTGCCAGCTGCCCCTCTGTTTTTCTGCCCTGTCCCAAAGAACCAATGTGTAGCTCCCACTCGGAGATATAACACAAATGCTGCTGATGGCTCCTTGTCATCACTGTCTTTTTAAATATGTGTAGTATATCCTGCAGGACAAACCCTGTGACAGACAGTCAATGATACTTGAAGGAAGATTTTCATAATTTGAGAGATGGCCTGGGTGAGTTAAATCCTCATCTTGTGATATGTGCCAGTCATTCCACTGGGAGGCATTTCTTCTAAGAGATTGTAATGAATCCTTCATGGAATTCATCACATACTTATATATATAAAAAATGTTGCAGTGGTCTCTGCTCCCTGCAAACATCTTTCTAGGGTTGGTTAGCCTGTATCATTGTGACAATCTTTTACATGTCTGGACCAACGTTTTTGAACACATCACATATTTACCCAAAAAGAAGCTGATTGCGTGCATGCGCACACCCACACACATGCATTTCCTGTCTCTCCTTCCAACAACAACAATGAAACCAGAAAATTTGAAGAAAAACAAGCCCAGAATGAAGATAGGGCAAGGGGAGGCAGTAATTGTATTGTAAAGGACAGGAGAGAGAAACTGGGAACAAAATTTGAAGGAGATAAGGCAAAGGGAAGGATTGCTGGAGAGAAAGAGAAGAGAGAAAATAACCCTATTTAGGCAGTACAGTACAATGGCAAGGCCTCCACTTAGAGCAGAGCAGCAGTTGTTTGCATCTTCTGCCCATTCCTTTCTTCATCTTCATCTATTTATATCAGTTTACCACATCCTCCACAGGTAATTATGGGAGGGAATATGATCTTCCTACAGGTGAATTTGATATAAAAGATCCTACAGCAAGAACTAAAGGTAGGTGGGATTGCCACTTTGAGAGTCACATCATCATGAAGCAGCATACAGTTCGGACCAATGTTGGACAATTTTGCTCAAGTAGTCCCACTTTGCCCAGCTGGGTGGCAGACCTAGCTAACCATTATCTGATCTGAATAGCTAAGAAAAGTCATATATGGTTAGTATTTGGATGGGAGAAAATCCAGGAAGTCCAGAGCTGTAGTCTAGACTGGGAGGTTTAAAAGACATAAAATGAAGAATAAGAAAATAGTAAATTGCTTTGGCCTCACACCAAGAAAATTGCACGATCTGTCACATTGAATGAAAAGGTGGAGTTTCTTCTATACTACCTTCCCTTCAATGGGTCCATGGGTGTCAGTCCTCTTACTGCCATCTCTGATGATTACTTGCTAAGTGAGCACACAGGTGGTAGCAAATGATTCTACTTACTATGAAGAACTGGTACAGCAATGATAGTGTGCAGACTGAACCCTGAATCAAAAGTCATTTGGCTGATTCCTGAATCTGTCATTAACTCACTACATGACACTGGAAGCAATTCTCTTTGCCTCAGTGCTGATTTGTCTATGACCTCCCTGGAAAGAGGAAACTCAGACTCCCATTTATTAACTTTCATGGTTCTTGAGTAAATCTTACATTAATTCTGAGGTAACCCAGGAAATTTACATGTTACTAGAGGCCTTGTTAACTCACAAGCTTGCCTTTTACCTGGTGCAGATGAATAGTAATTTTGTATACCTGTAATGTGGGTTACCTCTCCGGCTTCAACATAGGGCACTTGCCACTTAGAGAATCCTCCTGAAGGGGGAGAAGGGAAAGGGGGAACTGATTAAGTGATGCCCAGGCTCTCCCAGTGATTGTGAGAAACCTGAAGGGGACCCATTTTCCTAACCCCATCTGAGCCTTGGCCTATAGAAAAGCCTATTGGGCACTGTTGTGTACGGGGAACTCTGCTTCCATACTTGCTTCTCTTGCCTTTTATATCTCTACTGTCCCAAAAGATCCAGCCTCTTCACTGCTATACTTCAGGGAATGGACAACCAGCAGGCACGATTAGGGCATGTCTGCATTTGTGTCTCTGTGACACTCCTGTCAACCAGCTCTGATATTTGCTGTGGGTAGGGATAAGATTGGTCCCTACCCACAGCAGTCCTGTGGAAACATGGATAACTCTCCATCTGCAAAGTGATGCAGAATAATATTGTTACAACCATGATGGGTTATAGGAAAACCATAATGGATTATAGGAAAGATTACAGCTAGAAAATGCATATGAAATATGTTTAAAATATACAAGCATTTAGTATTGTTGTCCTAGTGGATTTCTGTTCTGGGCAGCAGTTAGACTAGATGTTTGCTAAAGTCCCTGCCTACCAATATATTCTACAGTTTTTCTATTTTTATTACGTATTATACTTGTTGCCCCTGCTCACTAGATGAGCAAACAAGCAGCAACAGCTAAGGGGAGGAATAACAAAGGCTGCGTAGGTAGCTCTAGGTTGTTTGCATGTCATCTTCTAAAGCATGGACTGAGGTGAATGTTCAGCCAATCTAGCATCTAGTTTAGAATGTTCAGCGTTTTCTCAAATGTGAAAAGTGTTGCTTGACAAAGATCATCTTTAAATGTCTATACATGCTTTGCAGTTGAAAGCTGAGTTAGTGCCTCCCAACTAACTTGGAAACTTCTAACACATTAGGCTCTTTGGAAAAGGCTTTAAAGCTGGGAAAAATGGAAGGAAAGAGAAGAAGAGGACGACCAGCAGCAAGGTGGACAGAGTCAGTTACAATGGCGATAAGTGCACCGTTGGGAGACCTGAAAGAACAAGTAAGGGACAGATCGTTGTGGGGAAAATCTATGTGGTCGCTAGGAGTAGAAAATGATTTGGTGGCACATAATCAATCAACAAGTTCTAAAATAATTTATGGACTAATTCCTTTCCTTCCTGGCTAGCAGAGAGTAGCTGGCTTGCAATAATAAATAATCTCCCATTTAAAGCATTGTATGATCTCTCTATGTAACAATTTGGATTTACTGTATGTCTTTTGGTGAATTAGTTTTACAATATGTTTATCTATTAAATGACAGTTACACCTAGAGATACCAGGAAAAACTACAGCTTAATTCCTTTCAGAAAAACAAAATACTTTACCTTCTACAGAATAATAATATCAAACCTCATACATGATTAGTTCCCTGAATTTATAGCCTGAAGTCCTTTGCTGTCACTGCTTTACAAGTGTCCTGTATATAGTACAAACATCAATGTAATTAGTTGTTTGATGTTCTGTTTAGTTACTTTTCTCATGTTTTTGACTACACATCCATTGTGAACTGAGAAAAACATTCAACCTCATTACTTCCAACTTCTGAGGAACCTGAAACAAATGCCCAGGAACCAAACTCCTAGCCTGTATGAGCATGATTCATGATATAGAGGTCTTCCCTTGATTTGCAGATGCGCAGGTAGAAGAAATAAGGGCTTGGAGGGGGTGTGAGGTGATGTGGTGTTATAATCAGGGTGGGTTCTGGCATCCAAATAGTAGATTTTTTTTTTTTTTTTTGGCATTTGAGCCTAGGTGGCTGCTTAAGTAAAAAGAATTGGCAATGTGGTGCTCTTGTGCGTCACTGTTCTTGCATCATTTCCCTTGGCACCCAACAGGCTTCCTGCCCAGCTGAATTTTTTAAAAAACATTTCTTTGTATTTAAAAAAATAAATACATAGGAAGCTGAAATCCTAGCCTCCTTCCTAGCCTTCAGAATGATCTTTATTTCCAATGATACCTCTGAAAACAAATAAGCTCCATAGATATTCTTAGACAAAATAATTGTGACAATTGCCCCCCCCCCTTTTTTTGTATGTTTGGAAATGTGTTCATCTGCCCAGGAAAAAAATAACCCCAAAACATAGTAGAGAACATCTCAGGGATGCTGCTGGAAGCAATGTTTTGTGGCTGGCCATATTTTTCCAGGGTAAACATTTTGTGAATGTACCTTCCACAACATTTTAAAAGGACATCTATGGAATAAGCATTAACCTCATTTCCTGATGAATTTGACATGTCACTGATATAATTCATGAATATGGTAAATAGTATCTTCTTTTCCTCAAACTGTGAAAATGTTCAGTTGCAATGAACTATTCAGCACTCTATCATTACCCACACAATCTTATATTCACTCTACAATAAATAATATTTGTGTCCAAATATGTATAGGATTCAGTCCCTAAAGTTCCTGTTTACAAAACCAGCTAAATGTATGACAATCATACATTTAGCCATTATCTCCTATAAGCAACCATCATTGTTCACATTCTGAGGACCTTTTTTTTTCAATCTTCATTCTTGAATTTATAGCATATGGTATCATTTTCTCTTTCTATGTCAGAGTATTAGTTTTTACTAATAATCTTCAAAAATCTGTACTAATTCTAACAGACTGGTTAGAATTGCTTTAAAGGAATGCATGAAGACATCGCAGTTTGAGCAAACTTTACTGTTTATTTGCCCACAGGTAATCTTAAACTCCCCTTCATGGATCACTGCCTTGTCGTGGTGAAGGGGCTTGTGTAACTCAGTGAAGCGATGAGCTATACCGTGCAGGGCCACCCAAGACGGAGAGGTCATGACAGAGAGTTCTGACAAAATGTGGTCCACTGGAGAAGGAAATGGCAACCCACTCCAGTATCCTTGCCAAGAAAACCCCATGGACAATGTTAAAAGGCTAAAAGATATGACGCCGGAAAATGAGCCCCTCAGGTCGGAAGGTGTCCAATATGCTACTGGGGAAGAGCGGAGGGCAATTCCAAGTAGCTCCAGAAAGAGTGAAGCGGCTGGGCCAAAGCTGAAAGGACGTTCAGCTGTGGATGTATCTGGAAGCGAAAAGAAGGTCCGATGCTGTAAAGAACAATATTGTATAGGTACCTGGAATGTAAGATCTATGAACCAAGGCAAGCTGGATGTGGTCAAACATGAGATGACAAGATTGAACATCGACATCTTGGGAATCAGTGAATTGAAATGGACGGGAATAGGTGAATTTAATTCAGGTGACCATTATATCTACTACTGTGGGCAAGAAACCCTTAGAAGAAATGGAGTTGCACTCATAGTTAATAAGACAGTGGGAAAGGCAGTAATGGGGTACAACCTCAAAAACGACAGAATGATCTCAGTGCGTATCCAAGGCAAACCATTCAATATCACAGTCATCCAAGTCTATGCCCCAACCACTGATGCCGAAGAAGCTGAAGTTGACCGGTTCTATGAAGACCTACAACACCTTCTAGAACTAGCACCAAAAAAAGATGTCCTTTTCATCATAGGGGATTGGAATGCTAAAGTAGGAAGTCAAGGAGTAATTGGAATAACAGGCAAGTTTGGCCTTGGAGTACAAAATGAAGCAGGGCAAAGGCTAATAGAGTTCTGTCAAGAGAACAAGCTAGTCATAGCAAACATTCTTTTCCAACAACCCAAGAGACGACTCTACACATGGACATCACCAGATGGTCAATACCGAAACCAGATTGATTATATACTTTGCAGCCAAAGATGGAGAAGCTCTATACAGACAGCAAAAACAAGACCAGGAGCTGACTGTGGCTCAGATCATGAGCTTCTTACTGCAAAATTTAGGCTTAAATTGAAGAGTGTAGGGAAAACCACTAGACCACTCAGGTGTCTTAGATCATATTCCTTGTGAGTACACAGTGAAGGTGATGAATAGATTTAGAGGATTAGATTTGGTAGACAGAGTGCCTGAAGAACTATGAATGGAGGTCCGTAACATTGTATAGGAGGCAGCAACTAAAACCATCCCAAAGAAAAAGAAATGCAAGAAAGCAAAATGGCTGTCTGATGAAGCTTTACAAATAGCTGTGGAAAGAAGGAATGCGAAAAGCAAGGGTGAAAGGGAAAGTTATAAGCAACTGAATGCAGATTTCCAGAGAATAGCAAGGAGAGATAAGAAGGCCTTCTTAAATGAACAATGCAAAGAAATTGAGGAAAACAATAGAATGGGGAAGACTAGTGATCTCTTCAAGAAAATTGGAGATATGAAAGGAACGTTTAGTGCAAAGATGGGCATGATAAAGGACAAAAAAAGCAGGGACCTAACAGAAGCAGAAGAGATTAAGAAGAGGTGGCAAGAATACACAGAAGAACTATACAAGAAAGATCTTAATGTCCCTGATGTCCATGCTGGTGTGGTCACTGACCTTGAGCCAGACATTCTAGAGAGTGAAGTCAAGCGGGCCTTAGGAAGCATTACTAACAACAAAGCTAGTGGAGATGACAGTATTCCAGCTGAGTTATTTAAAATACTAAAAGATGATGCTGTTAAATGCTGCACTCAATATGCCAGCAAGTTTGGAAAATGCAACAGTGGCCACGGGATTGGAAAAGGCCAGTTTACGTTCCAATTCCAAAGAAGGGCAATGCCAAAGAATGCTCAAACTATCGCACAATTGCACTCATTTCACATGCTAGCAAGGTTATGCTCAAAATCCTACAAGCTAGGCTTCAGCAGTACGTGAACCGAGAACTACCAGATGTACAAGCTGGGTTTTGAAGAGGCAGAGGAACTAGAGATCAAATTGCCAACATTCGCTGGATCATGGAGAAAGCACGAGAGTTCCAGAAAAACATCTACTTCTGCTTCATTGACTATGCAAAAGCCTTTGATTGTGTGGATCACAACAAACTGTGGCAAGGATCGATAATGAAGTTCAAGCTCAGATACTTTGGTCACCTAATGCGAAGAGAGATCTCTTTGGAGAAGACCCTGATGCTGGGAAAGATGGAAGGCAAAAGGAGAAGAGGACGGCAGAGGATGAGATGGTTAGATAGCATCCCTGAAGCAATGAGCATGAAACTGAGCAAACTCAGGGAGGCAGCGAAGGACAGGAAGGCCTGGTGCAATATGGTTCATGGGGTCACGAAGAGTCGGACACGACTTAACGACCGAACAACAACAAATCTTAAACTCTGTGAATTTCAACAAAATCCATCTGGAAAGCATCTCCACTCATATGCAGGTCCATATTTTTTTAAAAATGGATTTCCTTGCAATGATTCCTTGCAATCATATGCCTTAGAAGCTATAGGACATCAAGAAACAGCCATGCATAAGAGTGCAGCTTTGGTGCATTAGGCTGTTACATTGGTTACTCTGCAGATTATTTGCTTCTTGATGTCTCTTGTAGGATGTGAAAATCACAGAAACATCATCTGATTGAAATCTGCTGGAAATTGTGCCTGTCAAAGATCGTCAAGTTCAAATTCTATTCCAAGTGCTTTGGAAAAAAGTTAACGCATTGTGATAGTTGTTCCCATGTTATGTTGTAGTTTCTTGTCATCTAGCACTGTCATGGGGAACAGTTTCTCCAATTTACAGGTTTCTGGATCAACTTTCTGTATTGCTTATTGCTAGTGTTTCAATGAATTGGAACTGTAAGTCTTTTAAAATCAATCTAACTACTGTAAAAGCTAACTTTAGCTAATGGATAGCATCAGAAACCTTTGGTGTCTAAAACCAAATGTTGTTGCTCACTAACGGTGAGTTTATACAATTGTGTTTGACCAAATACGTCGCCATCTATTGCACAGCTGCTGTCATTCTTTGGTGCCTTAGCTTTCTCGTGAAAGCTTGCATGTAACTGAAATGAGCTACTATTAGTACAAACTACAGTTTGTGCATCTCTGGCTTTCTCATTCTGCTGACTAGACTTGATTTTGGTTCAGTATATTGATATAGTTGATCACAACATTCTGGCTTGTGTCTATAGGTTAGCGATTGGGCGCCCTCTTTCACTGTTATTGAAATATTATTTGTAGACACCGTGCCAGAAAGTGATGTCATCCCTTTTCTTTGACAACTGTATTGTGGTAGATCACAGGATATTATTTTGTCCCCATTGCTATTTAATATATATGTGAGCCTATTGCAGGCTATAAGGAGTTTGAAGGGCACAGTGACATCAGTGTATTGATGACATCGAGCAATATTTATCCATAACACTTGAATCAAAAGAGTTCATGCATATTTTTAATCATTGCATGAGTATAGTGATATATTGGATCAGGGCCAAAAAACAGCCTAAATAAATAAACATGGTTTTAAGCAGTTTTATTTTTTAATGTTTTTAATGATTTCTATGTTTTTGTTTTTTTTAAGTTTTAACTTTGTAAGCCACCTAGAGTCACAGCAGTGAGATGGGCGGCCATATAAAACAGACAAACAAATAAGCCAAACACTTTATGAGTGAGTTGTTGCTGAGAACAGCAGCCTCACAGACATATTATTTTGATGCTTTCTCAGACACTAAAATGTTCTACAACCACCTTGATCTGTTTTGGAAATTTCCCCTTGTAACAGCTAGCTCCATTCTGAATCATGATCCATGATGACTGAAGCAGACACCAATCATTTTGTAATGTTTTAGCCAATCCAGAGTAGAAATGTTTACTGATTTAAAATAGAACATTCAAAATGCTTACTTGCTTACTTAATTTTAACCAGACTCCAGATGTCTGACATGTTGACCTTTAAAGTAATAACACTTTTATATTATGGGGAGGATCACATTTTCATGTTGGTCATACAAAGGTCACTGCAGTGAGGATGGAAATTTTTATGCTTTGTAGACCTATATTTATTTCTGCAAGGACTGTTTACGCGTAAATAAAGAAGAAATAAATTCATAGAGAATTGCTTCAAAAATATAACTGGCAACTGAAAAAGTTTGGTAGTTCAATCGGTGAAAATGGCTTGATAGAATAAGAACTTGTGATTCACATCAGTCACTTTTTAAATGCTGTTTCAAATGCACATTCTTTCTTGGCTGGCTTCAAGGCATTCTGACAACCCAATCAATGAAACCAATATAACTGTAGTAGAATATGAAGGTGAAAAATATTTCTGAAATGGAGGCTCATATCTAAGACATTCATCCATTGTGAAGCTTTCAAAAAAAATCCCCCAAGGATTGGATATAGATCTCTTAGGTACATGGTTTTTATATGTTGACCAAGCATTTGCATGACAGAATAATATTATTTATTATTATAACAATATTATACTCATCTACTGGGACCAAGATTCACTGAATTCAAGGAGACCTATAAGACTGTGCTGCCAAGTTCATAAAAAGCAGATGTGCAGATCAGCAAATTTACAAACATGGCTGAGCCTTACATTAGGGTCAGAATGGTAGCATTCTACTTTACATACAGTCAGGGAATGAGAAGATGGAGGCTTATACAGTTCAGGGGTGGTAATTAGAAGGAGTAACTTGGAGAGGTTCAGACTGCTTGCTTGTGGATGCCGAAATTACTGAACCTTATTCCCTCCTTTTAAAAAACTGAGACTTGTCTTAACTGCATATTATTTGCATTTGAATTGTACTTTCTTTTCCTTTTCCTTCTCTCTGTCTTTTAGTTAAATAAATCCAACTCTTGATTTCTGCATTACTGTTGAGTTTCTTTCTCACTCCTTGCTCCCTTTCACAGCTATACATGTATTTAACAGCCATTGAGTACCTTCTTCAAGGTCACCTCCATACTCCTCTATAAAGGCAGAACAGACCTGGGTGAAGGGATTTCTGAAGAAACAGGATGAGAGTAACTTCTGCTACACTCACTGCCTCTGAACTATTACAGCCAGATTGTGTGGCATGCTAGAAGGCAGTAATTCCCAATCAATTAGCCCTCTCTTAGTCCAAATATTTGCTCCTCCCATGATAGCCTTGGTAAATTTTACTGCCTCAGAAATCTTAGACTTAGGTTATTGGTTTTCTTCTTATCCAGAATCATTTACCTGAAGGTAAGATTTTATCCAGGTTCCTATCACCTGATACTTGTTCTATCAAAGTACAAGTAGCTGCTATAGCATCTAACCAGAGAGAAACAATATTGTTCCTCTTGGTGGCAACTACATTAAAAAAAAATACAATGAGTTTTAAGTCCTCTCAATATACAGGATTAAGATAATGCAATTATTTAAAGTAAATTATGCCACTACTTTGCTCAAGCATACCAACCAACCTTTGGCTCAGGTTTGAGGAACCTCTAGCTTAACATCCAGATGAACCTATAATTGTATTGGGCCCACCTGGCTTTTCAGGGATCTGCTTTCTGCCTAGGGATGGGCAAGAAAAATGCCCTCTGCTGTTGGAAAGTGCTCAGAGAAAGGGCAGACTGGCTCTCCCACTTGCTTTGTCTTTCTTGTGCTAAAGGAACTCGTGCCTGATAAAAGAATCAGGGATGTATGGCCACTTCCCACCTTTAATGCTCCCTAGCCATAATTTAAAAAAGGATGCGACATGAAAGAAAATAAGATACCAATCTCCCTCCTAATAAAACAATTAAAGAGTGGGATGTAAACTGAATATTTTGAAGTCAAAACAATTAGCAGGTGTCTAGGTTTGCACCCCCTGGTGAAGATGGAGGCCTAGGCCAAATGATTCTCCCAGCCTTCATCCAACTCCCTGCAGTAATTCCTTGATACACCGTTCCTATCATTCAGCATATTTTTATCAAACAAGGCAGAGTTTCAAAAGAATACAGAATCCTCACAATCCCCAGAATTTATTTTTATTTATGGACTTCAAGAGAAAATTAAGGATGATACTTTAATTACTTTCTTGAATCTGGACATTTTTCTTCTTACAGACATTGGCTTTTGAAAACAATAAGGAAGGCTATTGAAGGCACTGAAATATTAATATATCTCTTTATATTTTCCAGATATGCCAGCTTGACATCTTGTGAAAGTAGGTTTGCAGCTTAAAGAATGCAGTAGGAGACCTTCGTGCATGATGCCTCGGTTTTAATCTTTTCCTTCTCTTGCTCTACAGAAATAAAACATGTGCCAGCTCAACTGAAGTTTAGTGCTTCTTGAAATCCCATATATTTCCTAGAATTTTGTGATGGTGCTGCTGCTTTAATTTAGAATGAGACCCCAGGTGTCTGTAGAGGGAGTCAAAAAATCAAGCTAGTGTCCACAACCATGGTTTGATTGTTTGGTTATGCGCCTTCAAGTCCTTTTTGGCTCCTAGCAACCACATAGATAGATTTTTTTTCCAGGATGATCTATTCCTAACCCAGCATTTCTCAATCTTGCTGGCTAGGGAATTCTGGGAGTTGAAGTCCACACATTCTGGGAGTTGAAGTCCACACAACTTAAAGTTGCCAAGGTTGAGGAACACTGCCCTAACCTGTTCTTTCAGGTCTCCCAATGGTGCCCTCATTGCCACTTTAACTGAGTTACAAATGGATGCTGTGAGGCAAATAAAAGGGCAGGGCTTTAACTGCAAGTGTGTGGCCACCATCTTGACTTCTTTTTACCATTTCCCTGCAGATACCCTTGAGAGCTGTGGCTTCTTCAAATATGATTTGGAAAAATAATTTGGAACTCGCAGCCCAACTTTTTTTCAGACTTTAGGGCATCTTGAAAAAAAGGTGCCTCTGTTTAAGACTGGCATTAACTTGAATAAGGGGGTTCTCTAAAGCAGACAGATTAATAGCAAAGAAGTGCTTTGCTTCTGAAGTGCTTCTTCCAAATTATTTCTGAGATATGCACACCCTTATTTACAACTATTGATTAGTTATATTGCTTTTATTTGAATGTTTGTTCTATTATATTTTAATGTAGTATTACCTCATTGGTTGTATTTCTATACAGTGCTTGAATATATTTGCATGACAGAAGTCAAGGACTTATTTTAATAAATTAAAATTAATGTGTATAACTTTTATTGAAGTATAGCTTGTGAAGTAAACACCATAATTTTGTTCTTTAATTTGTGCCTATAATATCGACATAATATTTTGTTGGCATACTCAGAATATGTAATTACCATGGATACTTATGAACATCAGTATGAACTTTTATCCACATAATGGATGTCTCAACTGTACGATTTTCCATGTGCACAATCTGGTCTCTCTTGTTTGGAAATGGCAGAAATAGGTTTTGTATTCACATATTTTGAAAGCTGAAAATGATTAGCCAACTCTTAATGAGATCCATTTTGAAAGTAAACCTGAAAAGTGATGTGTTTGCTAAATGATGTAGACAACTTATTGACATGATGTCTTCTGAAGATACAACAGGATCTTCCAGGGAGCAGGAATACAATACAAAGAAAAGCTGTCAGCAAATTGGCCCAGGATCTGAGTATCTTCAGGATCAACGTCTTCTAAATTCTTCACCTATCTGAAAAATCAGAGAGAAGAGACTCCCTCCAGGTCCCCTCCCTCAGGGAATGACATCAGGAGGGGCCTGGGATAAGGGTCTTTTCACCAGCTGCACACCCCCACCCCCCTGGCACAGCAAGATCCATACAGCCTGTATTCTGCTAGTTTTAGAAAGGCCATTAAACCCTGGCTTTTTCAGCAGGTCCCCATCATACTCTAGGGGTTGGTTGAAATGAATTATTTTACTGTTCTCTGGCATTAAATTTTGATTTGTACTATTGTGTTGTTACCAATTTGTGTATTTTCCCCCTATGTATGAAAACAGAATAGGAATTGTTTAGTCAGTAACGATATATAGTAACGATATATAAAGTCCATAAATAATAAATAATAGTTGTGGTGCAGTGCTTATCTTACTTTTCTATTATCTGTGAAGTGCTGGTGGATAAAAGATCTGCTGCTGGTATTTGTGTGTGAGTGTGTGTGTGTGTGTGTGTGAGAGAGAGAGAGAATAAATACAGATCAGATCCTATGTATCATTTTCCTTTTCTAAGCAAATTGACTGTTTAAGTTTATGGTGTGTGAACTTGTGAATAAGAGTTGCATTTTTCCATTTTGATGCAGAATGACCGAGGACTGTGCTAACTGAACTCTGTTTTATCTTTCCTCTATTGTTGGAGGAAATTAAATGTTTTTCAATAAAGTTATAGCTTCCCTCAGGGACAATTCAAATTGGAACTGAAACTCCTGAAAATCCATTCAACTTTCTGCTGCGAAGTTAACTTCAGATCAGGAATGAAGTGTAAAATGAAAGGCTAAAATACTGGAGATGATAATGCTGTGAGTTATGATCTAAAAATCAGACTATAAAGTTGATAAAACATTGGAGCGTTTCAGAAATAGTTATTTAGAAAGGTAAAATTACAATCTGTTGTTGAAGACAGAGATAAAAATGAATTTCAGAGTATTCCACTTTTAAGCCTCAGCATTGTTGAAGCAAGGCCACTATAAGCACCATTAATGATTGAACAGAGGTAGCATAATTCAAGGTGTCACTATTTTATCTGCTCTGAGCACCCTTCTGGTTCCATCCTATTAGATACATCATTTCCATCCACCAAATTGTTCCCTTTTTTATGCAGAATGAAGGAGGGATGACCTGTTGTCCTACCTTCCATCTCAATTCTGCTGCTGTTATGATGTATATAAAAGGGTTAAACTGGAACAATTTACAGTATTATTTTCACTCTCTCTGGAAAGTTCTGTCAGATAATAGAATCCTGTGGTTAACTACTCTACCCTTTTATTTCTTGCTTCTTGTTCAATTCTCTGTCCCTGCTTTTGCCAGATTTGTGTCCCATTTTGCCGCTTTTTGGCAAAAAAACTCCTTTTGATGTTTTGCTGATGTTTAATAACTAAACATCAAGGTATATTTTTTGCTAGCTGAATTAAGAGGGGTTGTTCGCTTTGATCTGGATACAGGAATGTTTGGTGCAACCTAAATTGGAAATGATCCACAGAAACTTTCCAACCCATTCCTGGTGAATAAATGCCTCTTGTTTTGAGAAATTTGAAAGTGTAATAATAAATAATATCATCATCATCTTATAGGGTGCTTTTATTTAACTAATCCATGTAGAAATTGCATAGTATTCTATATAAGAAGCAGGAATATTTTACTTCTAAAACATGAATGGCCAGAGGGAAAACAGGAAAAATCATGTCTAAATACATGTCCATTTAGTCTCAGAGAACATTTACATGATCACCATTATGTGCTCAGATAAGTCTTTATCGCCCAAGTTAATCCACACTTGCAGTAAAATCATCTTGGAAAGAGATGCTAAAAGAGATGCTAATAGTTTGCCATGTTTCCTGTCCTGTAAAATACACATTCAATATTTGTGACAAAATCAATTTTCCCTAATGGATAGTAGCATAGGCAGGACTTCACTACCTGTTGACCCAAGATTAATTCTGTAAATTAGTCTGTCACATAAAATACACAAGGTATAATACTATGTAGGATAGTAAGGAGGCAGAGAAATATCTGGATAGAAATAGAGTTATTCTCAGCATAGATCAAAGGCATAAAAGACAACAGTGGGAACAATGGAAAAACATGCAGGAACCAGAGCAACCTTTTTGTAACTACATCATGGATTTTTCTACTTTTACCAAGACTTTACTACTGTAACTTTCCTTATGTTATGTGGAGGATAACTAAATTGTCCTACTGTAAATTGTTATAGATTCCTCTGTTCAAATGTTTGCCTGACAGTTTGCTGAACCTGAGGAACAAAGTTCAGCACCCTAAAGCTTTGCCTCCATCCTAATTGCTCAGAGAACTACTAAATCAGCAGGGAGCAGAAGTCAATGGGAGTAGCAGCAAACAAGCCAGCATCAATTTCTGGGCTAATAAGCAGATTAAAATCCCATGGAATTGATGCTGCTGGGAACAGCTGACTGGACAGTTAGGAATGGTCATCATTGTTACAAGATGCAGCACAGAGATCTGTGCATATTCACTTCAAATAAATGATTGCACAGAATTCACTTGCATATTTTGCTGTTCAACTTGGCTCATGGATGAGGCAAATGTACAGAGGGATGGAAGCTGTTAACGTCTGAATGGGAAGAAACAAGTTGAACTCCTGCAAAATAGAGATGTTATTTGTTCAGAGACCATTTAGTACTTTGCCCACTCCAGTGGTAACTCCAGTTGCAGAGTCATTTCCTATGATGGAGCAGATCTGTACCTTTGGAGTCCTCCTAGAATCATGGCTACTGCTAGATAGGCAGGTAGAGGGCATGGCTAGGGGGGCTTTGCTCAGCATCAGCTGGTGTGCCAGTTGCAGCCTTTTCTGGAACATGATGCCCTGACAACAGTTACCCACACCCTCATCACCTACTCATGGGCCTGCCTTTTAAAATTATCCAGAAGCTGCAATTGGTACATAATGCAGCAACTCATTTAGAGACAAGAAAACTGTCATATATCACTGGTGGTGTGGGTGTGGCACTGGTGTGTATTGATTTATTTCAGTGTAGGTTTCTAGGGCCTCCCACTAATTGACTCTTTTTCCCAAGTACAATTCAAAGCAGCCCTCTGTAAAACCCTTTGGGGTTTGGTATCTAGGTAGAACCAACCCATCCAGTGTGTGCAGCCCCAATTGACACTGGGCAGATGACATGTTGGTTGTCACGCAATGTCTCCTACAGAACATCTTGTTTCCAGACATTCAGATGGAACCTCTCTTACAGTGTTTCAGAGCCAGGTCATGATAGAACTCTACCATAGGGCATTTGGTGGTAGGTGAATTTTGGATTTATGTGGAGAAAATTTTAATGTTTGTTTTTATGGAATATATATGTAAACTATCAGTTTGATTAGGCAGTTTATAAATAAATATATTATTAAAGGTGTCTGCAGTGTATGCAGAGACCTGCACCTATCTTCACTTTGAGTGTCACATGTTTAGGCAAGAAATTGTTAACAAAATTAGAGAGGATTGTTGTTTTTTAAAAAAATACTTGGCCTGGCAGATATTCTGAGATAACAATTGGTTCAAACAATATGGATTGAAATCACTTGATTACATTGAAATGCTGTAGGCATGCTCCTTTGTGGTGACAGGGATAATGTGAAGTAACTTAAAATGGTCTATAATGTTTGATACCACTTAGCTGTGTGCAGCGAAGACCAAATTCATGAAGGATGTCCCCTCAAAATGGTTTACTCCAATCATTGATGGAAAGTATAATCAAAGTTGCTTTGGCTGACTGCTTGGGATGGGTCAGAAATCAGCTAAAGGTTTGCTTACTATTTGTAACTTTGAGTTGGCCTAGTAAAGCTATTTCCTGAAATAGATTTGAATATTTTTCTGAGGCAACATGTTTGCATGTTTTATTTTATGCAGCTTATTACATTATTTCTCAAAGCAGTATTAAACACACAATAGTCACACTGCATAACTCATCCCTTATCTTATTGTTCAGCATTCAACTGCCATTTTTGACACTCACATGTCAAAGTTCATTTGTTTTTACAAAGGGGAAAATTAGACTTTTAATTGGCTTCAGAACATTCAGAACAAAAAATGTAAAAAATAAAACATTCAGCCTAACCGTGCTTAGCTTGTTACTCTGTGTAAAATACATTTGAATGGCACTGTGGGAGGTAACTGTCCTTTAAAGTAAAAGATGCAGCAAAGTGGATTATACTGAAGGTTAAAGTCAAACTCCACTTGCTGAACTGCTTGTGCTTGATCTGAATCATATTGACATAATCATCCATGGGCATGGTCCCCAAGGGAAAACACTTGCAAATAAATAAGCTGAAAGATTGAAAAGGAAAATATTCTGAAACAAAACATACATAAGGCATTAACTACAGTAACTTGCTCAGCTACAGCATAAAATCTAGTGGAAGGAGGTGATCTTCTCAAAAGATGCAAATATGGACATCAGAGTGCAGAAGGCGAATACCAGTGCTACTGCCACTGACTTTTTTTTTTTTGGCCACAAAGTCAAAGCCACAATCCTGCACCAGCTTTCATAGGGTGGTTCTGCCACAAAAACGATTCAAACTTTTACCCACATGTTGCAGGAAATATTCCTGCTGAATCAGCAAATCACAAAATAATAATTTTCTGTCTCCCATAGGACTTTGTTCTAAGAACCCAGATGCTTTTTCTTTCCTAATGACAGGGTCATTATTCATTGGTTCCATAAAAGAACATGTAGACATCTATTCCATTTACTCCCTGTCACAGTTCCACAAGTCCATCTTTTTTTTCCATGTATAAATCTAAACCTAGGAAGATAGGGACCAGTTGACATGAATGAGTGCAGCACACCATGAGAAAGCAAACACTTTTCACACACTGGGAACCGCTGAGGGGAAGAAGGGCAAAGGACACCAATCATGTCCTACTTGCCCCATCAAATTATTACAGAATCCCTCCCAATTTTGTTTCATGGAAAATCTGGAGCAACCAAAGTGTTCTGGATTTTGTTTCATCTGTGCTGCAGCTGATCTAAAATGATTTAGCAGATCTTCAAGAACATGATTGTTCCAGGTTTGAAACAACACAAATTCTGTTTCATGCATACCACTACTCTAGATGCCACTGAACTACATCTTCCAGAAGCTCCAGCCATTGTAGCTTTGTAAAAAAAATATTAGGAGTTATAATTAAGCAAGAGCTGGATTGATACAGACTTTCAACATCTAAGTTAGCTAATGCAACTTTGATTGTGGGGCTCAACAATAAATCAGAAGCCCATGATTTATATGGTGTGTGTGTGTGTGTGTGTGTGTATGCATGTGTATGTGTGTGTGTGTGTATGTATATATATGATATAATCCACTAAACACTGAAAAGGGCAGCTGCTAAAAAAATATAGAAATTTTGGACTATGGACTGAAGAACTGGATTGAACATGACTTAGACCCTCCTTCCTGTCATTTCATTGGACTTTACCAACAATATAGATAGTTGTTAAAGTCATGTTAAACTGGATGCTCTTTAGCTGGACTTTCAAAAAGCTCAGCTTTCAAAAGACTCTGTTGCGCAAATGTCGCAGTTCTAGAGTTAAGAAGACAGATCCGCTTATAAGTAACTGGCTAAAGAACACAAAGCAGAAGTAAAATAGCCAGTTCTCAAAAAGTAGGAATAAAAAATGTGTAAGTTCTTTAAGATCCTTATTGGGAGCAATGTCTTAAAATTAATTCATAAGCAACCTGACCTAAGGAAGAACAATGAGTTGGCCACATTTGATGTGGATATTAATAGGGTATGTTGCTTAACAAATGTACTTAAGACTGCAGTGCTAAAGAATATGGCTGGATCTGACTCTCTTTTTAACTTACCTTAACGGCAACGGCAACTTCTTCTGTGTATTGCATGGGTCATAAGTTTTAGAAAGCAAAAAAAAAAAAAAAGTATTTCTGTAAGCATAACTATTGTGCAGCTGACATAAGAGCTAAACTTTTTCTCCAACAGACATATTTCTGATGACACGTTCATCAATATTTCTAGCTTTAATATATAAACCATGTGAATAAATTCGTATTTGATAAAATAGAGGCTTTTTAGAAAAAAAAATTGAATCTAATTTGACCTTAGAGAGGTACCATTTTATATAAGATTGAATATATTTTATGTCAAAACATAAATCACCCAATAAAGCTGGTGATGCAACTTAAAGATACATTATTGCAACTCTTCTAAAAAACAAACAACAAAACTATAATTTATTGTACTCTCATCTTCATTCTATGCCAGGTGTTGGTGGATTACACAGAAAAAAATCTACATTGTTTAAAGTTTCTACTAAATATAATAAAAGATAATTAACATTTAGTTTGTTACATTGAAAAAAGTGTACATATTTTAACTGTTTTGTTAGCTTTACCTAACAAGTTTTACCTAAGTTTGTTCAACTATTAAAAAAGAAAAATCAATTGTTCATAGTCAAAAACATTCAAATCAGTTGATACAACATTACAGTACAGCCAACTAACATTGTTCAAAATCTTGTCATCTTATCTCAAGTTAAAAAGAGTTCTTAGACCAGATAATGACAAAGCTGGTTTAATGTATTTTCAAGTTGGAATAGTTAGATTTTGCAGAACACTGTACTTTTCGTTGATGGCTTCAGAAGAAAGGGGATCATGCAACTTGAAAATCAAAGGGCAATCCCAGCCTTTCATTTTTTTTAATAGTTAGATCAACTTTGTTAAATTAAACACAACTAAAAAATTGGAAGCTAGGTGAAGCTGCCTTTTTTGTGTGAAAACAATTGCGATACGCTATACTAAAAAAAATTGAAATATCCACCTGTCCTCACCACTCTGCCACAAAACTAGCAAAGTCAGAAAATACAAAAGTCTTCAAACTTGTCACTTTTGCAGAATAAAGCAAAAAAGTCTTTGTGCTCCTTACTACCAGAAGCAAAATATTATCTGAGTTACCACATATAATAGCTTCTGGAGGTGTCCACTTGAGTTGGCTTGGTTTCTGCAGACCCTTCCTTTTCTTTTTCACTGTCACCTTCCCAGAGATTAATAAGTGGAGGATAGAGTTCGTTCAGGGGAATAGAAGAGGTCTTTTGCATATATTTTTTCAATGAATGATGGTAGTTTTTCCTTTTAAACCTTTTTGCAACATAGACAGAAACAGAGGCAAGACTAATAACAGCAAACATTGATCCCATGACTGCAGCTAGAGCTGTACTTGTTTCTTGGTCAGTAATATCAAGGGCAAATGCTGCATTTTTTGTAGTAACGTTTACACAAGACTTCTGAGTTTGCTGATGGATATTAGATACCGTGAGGCAGACTTCATAATCTGTGGAGGGTTGCAAATGGGTGAGATTGTATTCATGCACATCAACTGGGACCCTTGCAGTGTATGTAATGTGTGGGTTATCAATCTTCATAGTTGCAGATGACCATTTTAAGTTAGAAGTCATAACATTAGAGTTAGCTTTCCAAGAAACTAGGATAGAATGAGACTCTGCTTGCTTGACATATATTTTCAGCACCTGAGTACCATCAAGAAGTGTTCCATTCACTCTTATAGTAGCTACTCTTGTATCTGCACCTTCTATGTTTTGAGCTACACATGTGTATCTTCCTGAATCCTCAGTCTGAATATTTGATATTTCCAGTGTGCCTTCACTACTAATCTTGTATTTGTCTGAAAGAGTTTCCACAGTTATTTTATTCCCAAGTGGAGTAACCCAGTAAATCTCAGGTTCAGGTTCTGCCATAGCCCGACAATCCAAGAAGACAGTCATGCCTATGTCCAGATTCAAGTGGTTTGGAAAAGTATCATGTGAAATCATTGGAAGACACTGTTCACTGGAATCCTGTATTAATACCTCCTTTACTTGTTGCCCTCTATATTCTGGTGGCATAGCACAAAACATGGATAGGGGTTCCATGAAACGAATATTGGTCTTGTTTGAGTTGATCCAGTGAATGACACAATCACACCTGAGTGGATTACTGTGAATACTAATCTCTCGCAAATTTGGAAGGGATTCTACTGTTTTTTGGTAGACTGCATTCAAGGCATTATTGTTAAGCATCAAGCTTTCCAGAGCAGGAACATTCCGAAATGCTAAACGATGTATGTAAGATAACTTTGGGTTGTTGGTTGCTTCAAGCTTTGTAAGTTCAGGAAGATTGTCTAGTGCATATCTATCAACAGACACCAGCTCTCCCATATTGTTGATCCCAAGTTCTTTTAACCGAAGCATGTTTCTGAAATCTCCTTCTTGGATTTTATGAATTGGGTTTTTGTTAAGATCTAAAAATTTTAAATTTGGGACTTTCTCAAGTGCAAGCTGAGGAACTTTAGCCAATCTGTTGTCATAAAATGAGAGACTTTCAAGACTATCCAAACCTACTAGAGCATTTCCAGGAATGTCAGTCAGGTACATCCCAGCCAAGACTAGACTTCTTAAATTTGACAGTGGTTTGAAGTTCATATCCAGTATTCCAATCACAGGATTTTCTCCAATCATCAAAATTTCCAAGTTAGGTGTAGAATCAAACCAACGACTGTCAATAACTTTTAATTTGTTGGAATTAAGATGAAGTCTTAGAAGATTCTTCAAGCCTGAGAATGCATTTGCAGAAATTGTACTGATTTGATTATGGTTTATATAAAGTTCCTGAAGATTGCACAGGTCTTGTAAGCAATAATCTGTCATCTCTGTAATCTGATTTTCCTCCAAGTGTAAAGTAGTTAACTGAGAAAGATTTGATAATCCCACATCTTTTATACTAGTGAAATTATTTTGTGAAAAATCCAACTCTGTTAAATTGAAAAGTTGCTGGAGTTCATCTGTGGTCTTGGCAATGTTGTTGCTTTGTAAGAGAAGAACTTGAGTATCACTGAAAAGGTTACTGGGGATTTTTGTTAAACGAAGATCGTTGCAGTCAACTGTTGGAGCTTCTCTATAGGTTGACTGAGGAGTAAACCAGGGTCTTATTTCACAGACACACAATTGTGGGCATTCATTATTTTGTATGGAAGCTGCTTGAAATGGATTTATGAGCAATCCCAGTGCCAGCTGGCAAATCTTTAAAGCAAAACTAATATGAGCCATATTTTTTTGTTCTAGATTCTCCTTATTAATCACTCGTATATAAAGAGCAGATCAAATACAGGATGAAAGCGTAGGAAATCAAAAGTTTTTGTTTTAAATGTTTGGGCATCCAAACATGGAAGATTCTCTTATGATTTTATGAATAGTAAATATTCCAATTATTTTTCACCAATCTTACTTCTTCTACTCTCTTTAAGTTACTTCTGCCACTATAAAGCAGTATGTCTGAAAAGAAAAGAAAAATAAATTTCAATTTATTGAATTGTACATTTCAACATTAAAATCTTTCTTTATTCTATACAGTTTATTTAGTTTAAATGCTAGTATCTTTCTGCATGTGGACAATATTAATACAAAATGATAAAAAACTCCTTAATGTCTCACCATTATAAATGTACAGAATTCACTATTAAATGGTTGCCTTTTTCAAATAGAATTTTTAAAAATGCAGAGTTTAAATCAGAATCCAAAGTAGTTATTTAAAAAAAACAACCCTCTGACAACATACTTAACCAAGTTTTCTGTTTTTTGCACCACTTCACTGATAGTTAGAGCAATCTCAAATTATATCATAACTATATTTTTATTATGTGGCCAGATGCAATATCTGGAGCATATCCACATGGTTGGAGTCACCAGTTGAAAGTTCTAGGTTAGTACAAGCTAGTCAATAGTTATCCATTTTGAAAGCATAAAGAGATGCAGTTAGCACATTTTACTGAAAAAATCTTTGTAAAAAAGTATAACAGGCTGTTTAGTTCCTTACCCAAAACATAGAACAGCATCATTTTGTGTTCACCAGTACGTTATGCTCATTACAAGTATAACCCAAATAGATTCTGAGGCTTCCATAAACAACTAGGATGGTCCAAACCCTGTTGACCTTTCGTAAGAACCTAAAAACCTGGTTGTATGCCTGGGCCTGGGACCCCGAGTGTGTGCAGGGACCCACTTCTTGGTTGTACTAGCGATTTGGGTTTACGGCTGCCTTGTATTTTAATTTTTGTAATGCTTGACATTGTTTTTATTTTATTTAATTCTTTTTGTTGCCCAGAGTCACTTGATGTGGCCGTATAAATTGATTAAATAATTTTCCTCTGTACATGCATTGTTCTTCAGAATTATCAGTGGGATGGATAGAGATGAATAAGTTGGGCTTTAGATCACCCCAGTAACACTGCTAAACCAAAAAGTATTTTTTCCTCTCTCAGATGTCATTTCTTTATTGCAACTGATTCCATGAATTAACACTCTCCTTATGAAAATCTCCAAGCACAATTTTATTAAGGAGATGGTTAATTTTCAGTTATATATTTATAGACTTAAAATGATTCATGCTATATAAGTATTAGTTATACTGTATCAGTTATACAGTAAAACATATACACAGCAAGATTTAGGATAAATGTTAATCCTGTTAATATTTACATCCCATTAATTGTATATCATATATTGTGCTATTATATTTTGGGTTTTTTTCCCCAAATCAATAATCATTGTTTTAGGCAAGCAGCACTTAGCTGACCTTGGTTGATACTGAACAAGGTAAGCAGGAATATCTGCCTAATATATGATAAAATATTGATATATGAATCAATATATTATCATATATTAGGCAGATATTCTATCAGGAAATCCCAGGGCAACAGACTAGACTGGGAAATCAAACCAATTCCATCATATTGTAAGAAAACTGTATATTTGTGTCCATGTACTGAACAATCTTCACCTCATCCTTTACAAGTTAAAAATGAGTTAAAATTTAAAAATATAACTTAAACTAGGAAAATTTAATTCCTAGTTAGGGAAAATGTTCTTCAGCAATATGTTATGCAGTATTCCCATATGCCCTATGGCTAGGCATTAATTGTACAAATAATAAAATCTATTGCATGGTAATAGACAACATATATTAATTTCACATTTCTTGTTTGTTGGATATAATTGCAAAGAACCGTTTAAATTGTGAAGAGCAGAAATATTTAAAATTCTTATAAATAAATAGGGGAGACTGATTATTTCTATAAGTAATAAGTTTTGGCTTTTCATAATAAATCTCTACTTTTCCTGGATTTTCTAATTAAAATGAAGATGTCAGTTTACATAGCCAGTTTTAATTTAGCAATGGCTCTCCTGGAAAAAGACCAGATTTTAGAAATATATCTTAGAAGTAAAATGACATCCAATGAAAACTTATCTGAACAAAGTAGATCTGCAATTTTCAGCAGACAAACATTCTGCACAAATAGAAATGCATGTTTATGAATGAATATAATCACACAATCAATAGAAATTCCAGACAACAATGGAAAATGGATTAAATCCTTTAGTGACAAGCAGCTGATGAAAATCAGATTGAATTAGAAAACTGAAGACTTCTCTACTATTCAGAATTTTGGAAAGTGCCTTAATGAATCCAGGCAAAGTTGTTTGTTTTTTTAAAAAGCATGTACAGCTGTTACATAGTTGTCTCTGCTTTACTTTGATACTGTATTAATGGTGAGCTGGGAATGGACTTGAAAAGTCTGGTTAGGACCTTAAATGGCACTCTTAAGAGAAAAGATAAAGGACATTCTTTGCCCTGATAATATTTGAAAAGAGGTCTTAGTTTGCAAATATTAAAATTGTTTTTAGGAGGAACCATTTGTGAAATTCTTAAATAACTTATTTGAAAAATGGTGTATTACATTTAAAAGCAAGAGTTCTATGACTATTCTGGCCTGTCTGATGGTTAATGTCATTATTAAGCTGTCTCTTCTTATTTTGCTGATGATGCTACAGCAATGGTCTGTAAATAAAGCAATTAATTTCCTATGCAGTTGCTTATACCAAATATGTTGTGAAAGTATTTGGTTTTTTAAGCTGCTGGATTATTGTTATTAAAATGCTTGAGAAAAGGAGCTACATGTCAACAACAGAACATGCATACAAGCTCTATACAAAAGAGGTGTTTCCCAATTGTCTAGCACGGTGTTTCTCAACCTTGGCTGCTTTAAGGTGTATGGACTTCAACTCCCAGAATTTCCTAGCTGGCTTAAAGCATCCAAGTTGAGAAACACTAGTCTAGCAAGTAGTACTATATAAGACTCATTATTATTGCAATGTTTACTATCACTACTTTGCCTGAAAAATAGACTACATCCAGTGAATTAGGAAATTAGCAACTTCTCTTTGATTCAGAAAGAGGTTTGTCATCTTCAAATGAAGTCTGCCCAGCAGAGCAGAAAAAGCACCACGCCATCAAATTATCCTGGCATACAGAAATATATGCTTTCAGAAGGCCACCAACCTTGGTTAAAAAGCAAACTTCCTTGGCGCCACCTGGTTATTAAGCAACATGTATGCACATGTCTGTATTAAACATTAATGGCTGCTGGGAAATTAGTTACTAGATTGCTTAGATTGGGGTCTACAAAGGATTAACCATAAGTCACTGCCTGGAAGGGCTCAGGAAATTTTAGGAAATAAGCAGAAAGACCTTTGAAAGCCTTAACACATTGTTTCCAGTTCTGGCTTATTATGGAAGAAACAAGCCATGGAATCTCATTTGTTAATCCTTCTCATCTGCTAGAAGGAGTCAAACCAGAGAATTCAAAGAAGGGTGCAATGTTGCCCATTCATATCTGAAGCTATATGTATCCCAAGACAGCCAGTTATTTGTAAAGTAAATACTCTGTTGAACTGAAACTCCTTTCTTTTCAAGAACTCCAGAAAAGCAGTATCCCAGGAAAGTTGGAAAATAGCATGCAATTCAGAATTTTAACAATAATTTCTGGTAAAATGGAATGCAGAAATGCGTGCCCACAGAAAATCATTTTGAGACCAGAACATTTATTATAGAGCAATGCCACAGCTAGTTAGGCATTTCCAACTGTATGTGTGAGTGGAAAGGCACATGATTAAGACCCTCCTCTCCATTAAAGCTGGTGATTTAATGAAACTGACTGGCAGATGATCGAGGACAAATGAGAGTATTTTAGAAACTGTATCAATTATGAAAGATAACACAAGATGAGGTGATTGTCCCTTGTTTATATGGATTTTAAAGGGGATTTGAGTTTCAAAGATTAGTCCATTAACGGCAGTTAGTCATGATGGATATATGTAATTTCCAATTTCAAAGGTAGCTTGCCTATATCTTTGAATACCAATTGCTAGGAACAATAGCAGGAGAGGGAATCTAACTGGCCATTATAAGGGGCAGTATTATAGATAAGCTAGATCTGGCTTGATTCCAAAAAGCTCTTGCATTAATTTCTCCATGATATAATCTGCTTCCATGCTATTACTTTTGCTGGATAATTTTGTTGTATTGTTACCATGCCAACTTTGTTGCTATTTGGGAGGGGGGTGTTGGGTTTTCGACAATAGACATGTCAGGTCTCTTTGGAGGTTTTTTGCTGGGCTTGTGGCTCAATTAATAACTTCTGTATTTTTAACTATAACAGTTATGGTGCATACAGAAGGCAACCAGGAAACTGCAACATTGCTTTTTCCAACAATCCTTAGCTAAATGGCTTTAGCAAAATAAGCTTTATCAAGTCATATTAGAACGATCAAAAATAGTAAGTGCTTGCCAAGATTTTCTACATAACCAGACTGCTTTTCGTTCTGCTCTCAGTGGGAATAAGAATATCCGTATAAGCACTCAAGGATCATGGGAAAAGTAACCCTGTATGGCAAATAAAGCTGTGTATTAGTTGATTTTGCAGTAGGAAACTATGGCCAACAATTTCATTTCCCCCCAGCACATTACAGCCTTCCAAAGCCTCATGTCAGTGAGCCAAGAATTTCATCAGTTATTCTAAACACCTATGGGCATAGGAACTTACTGATAGGAGATACTTTGAAAGGGAAGTAACACCTTTTTAAGAATTGCAGTGTTCCATACTGAATACAACACAATTGAGAACTTATTAACAATTCTTTCAAAGGATGTTTATAAAATACAGTTTCATATAAAATACATAATCACTTCCTCCTATATGCAAGAAAAGCTGAGCAATATTAAGGTGTCCCCCCGCCCCTGGTAACTTGATCAAAGAAGAACCCAGTTCATAGTTCTAGATACCAACTGCTATTATCTTTCTTGAAGGAATATTTAATGCTATTGCCTTTCTCACTTGAACGTAATTCAGTGTGCATCACAGGATGCTGAGGGACTTTTGCCTCATCACAAACAATGGGAAGCTGGGGTTCTATAGTTACAATGGTTAATTGAGTAAATAACTGGCCTATGGTCAATTACCTGAAAGGTAAATATAATTATGCATAAAATAGATCAAATTACTATGAAGGATGTCAGGAAAAAAAACTGTTCTTTTCCTATGTCTACTTTGCCTTAGGAAGGTGGGATTGTATGAGATAGATACTGTAAATGATTACATTGCACTAAAACTTTACTGTTACACATTACTTTATAAGGACACTTTCACTCCAATTTTCACTCCAAGGGAGGAGAGAAGGAATTGCAGCTGCATTTTTTTTTTCTCTTTGGTTGAATTTGAAACCTTACGTGATATAGCAACTTCATGCCCTGTTATGCAAATGATTGTCAAAAAATGTAAAAAGGCATTGGCATAGGTCCAACTGTTCTATTAATTTAAAGGACAGGGTGATTCTACCAATGCTTCCTACAAAATCCATCCCCAAATCATATCCTATATCATTTCCTAAGGTCCCACAATAGAGAAGGTATGAAAGATTAAAGGGCCTGTGATGTGCTTAAAAAAGGTCTTTGCAGGGTAAGTGGGTAATTATTATTTAAAATAATAAACACCAGTTGGTGTAAGCACAAACTGATGCTCTGGGAACTGGACAACTTTGCATTCACGTTATTGGAGGTAACTGAACAGGGAAGGACTCGCAGATTTATGGTAGATGAACAAAGCAGTCTAGTCCACAGTTGCTATGAAGAACCATGAATTCTGTGTTTAAGATCATTAGGAAAATGAACAAACAAACAAACAGTCAGTATCATCATATGAATCAGTGCTCTGTCAGAGTTTACAAAAAGAACATTGCAAAATTGGACATAGGTGCTGACAAAGGCATGAAAATTATCAGCAGGCCACTGCAGCAGTTGTCCTATAAAGAGCTGAGGATGTTTAATTTAGTTACAGAAATGCATGGAAGTATACCTTGAAGAGAAAGTTGAAAACCAACAATAGAAGCTGACAGATACAAACAAACAACACAAAAACCTCTTCACACAGATCATATTCTGTTGTCAATTCACTATTAGTTAGGATTGGATGATGGCCAACAATTCAGATGGTTTTAGGAATTAATTAGATAAAGTCATAGAAACAAAAACTGGTTACCACTAATGGTTGGCTATATGCCATACTCGGAACCAGCACTGCTACTCCTCTGGAAGATAATTACTGGGCTCCAACTGCTGTCTTATATCTTCGATGTGTGTTCATCAAGTAGATCAGGATGGCCATGGTTGTAATTACGATACTTAACTACAGTATATAAACCTTTAGACTGATTGAGCAGTGCAATTATATAGTGTCATTTATGACAGAAAAGCTAGGAGCTAAACCAGCATGATGAAGCATTCATTACTTGAGAGCAACTTTTTTACGTTTACTGCAGAAAAACTTTGGATTTCATTCACCATTTTTAATTCTTAAGAAACAAGGATGGCTCTTTTTTTTTTTTTTTAAAAAGCAGAACTAGGGAAAAATATCGCAAGAATACTACCACCTTATTAACCAATGTGTTCCAGGCATAGGATGTCTAATATTTTTTACCTGGAATTATTCTTTCTGCAGTGTATGTATTCTTAACTGAATGCAGTGCATCTTCTGGGGGATTCTCACTGCCAAAAAAAATCACTGCTGGATTTAAGACCATAAAATCAAAATTAATGATACAGTTCTTAAATGTGCATTTATTAAATTACTAGATTAATGATCAAGGCTATTAAAAGAACATAAATCTTGTGCTATAATACACATATACAAAGTTAATTTGTTTTTTTTTTTTAAATAGCTTTGTCTCTTCAAGAATAAGGTAGCCAAAATATAGGAACAAAGATTTTATTTGAGAAAATATAATTAATTTGTACTTCTTTATATACAGCTGTTCTACAATAATTATTTTTTTCAGCATACAGCTCAAAAAGATATATTACTTTATCTCTGTAAAAAGATTTATTTTAGCGTTTGGACTCCCATTTGGAACAGTACATATTCACGGCATATAGAACTGCAGCTTACAGCAGAACATATAGAAAAACATCAAGATGGTTTTCCTTCTGGAAGGAATTAAGAATATTTGTCATTGTACAAAATACTGCTGAGAAATGTATCTTTGTAACATCTGTTCCATTCATTCTACCTACAAAATAATTACCAATGTAGTGACTATTGTGGCTATTACTACCTCTTAATTTGGTGTAATTTGTACCCTTATACTAATTAGGCCCCAAAATATTGCTGTTTTGGAATTAAGGTACCATTAAAATCAGATATTCAGAAACCATATCAGCATAAGCTCTTTTCATAATGGGTATTACAAAAAATAACAAAGCATGGGTGTACTTTGTATTTCATTCCACAAGCTTGTCACACAACAGGACATACTTCTGCATTTGCTTATGAAGGTTTATCATTGTCTTTCATTTATGTTTGGGGAAACATCTCCTTCAGCCTTGATGTGGTCTTTTCTGTCCTCTCAGCTTGGAAAAAAATGTGTGTGTATGTGTTTATGTGTGTGTAATTATATATACACACATATGCCAATTCACTTCCATCTTTCCATCTTTCCCTTCTTTTTCACAGACTAATGTGAACACATGCATGTTTCACCAATAACCCCTGGCTAATTAACATTTCTTAGAAGCAATATATGCTTATTTCTAAAGTTATACAAACTCAGTTACTTTAGAAAACCAGTTTAGAAACATCTTAAAATGTGACATCTATTCCTCATACACCACACAAAGTTAGCTTTTATTAAGCTACACAGCAACAACTGTGCCTATGCTCAGGAGTCTTCTCCAACACCAAAGTTCAGAAGTATCAATACTCCTCCTATCCTGCTTCTTCAAAGTCCATAGGAAGTGTTACCAGCCTCCTAAACATGTGCTTAGCCATCACATATTGTTATGGTGGGGAGACATATGTAGGTATCGCTTACATATGAGTAAGTGTACATTCCTGTACTCTTAAGTATCTGCACTTTATGCATGCAGATCTTAGGTGCTAGCAACTGAACAGGATCATAAGCTTTCTGTGATTATGCCTGATAATAAAAGGTTAGCAGTTATGAAGAAATTTGCCTAGGATATGTGTTAAGATGTTGGACTAGGACTGGGGAGACACGGTTCTAGTTGCCCTTCCACTATGGAAGCTCACTGGGTAACTAGGAGTCAAGTTACTCTAGATCAATGCCTGCCCCCCATCTTACAGGGTTGTTGTGTGAATAATAGAGGGGGTATTATATATGCTTCCATGAACTCCCAAATGAAAAGCAGGCTATAGTAAAATACCATTACTTTCATTGTCTATTCTGTCCCCACAACTCTCCTCTAAATTTAATTTTGTAGAAATTGTTCTAAGGATTTCTGCAAATAAAAATATTGTGTTTCAGTGCTATACTTGGGCAACAATTAAAAAAAATATGCTGGATAGAGTAAAGTAATAATTCTCAATATAGGATTGCTAGTTTTTATAAGAAGCTCTGGGCTATTTTATAGCATTTCAAGAACTACTTTTTTGTTGTTTTGAGTCTGATCTATTTAACTGCATTTCCCCCCTCCTCAAACAGGAAGAAGAGAGTACTGTTTGGTTAGAGTGTGTCCGTAAATCAAAGAAACAACATCACTGGTTTTGAGAAACATTTTTTTACTTCTACCATGCAGCTCAAAGAACGCAGAAAATGGGGGAGTTTTGGCAGCTCTGTCAATTTAGCTTGGCTGAAAAGCAGAGATTTGCCTAAGAAGCTTGAGACAGTATTTCAAACCATTTATTCACATGCACTAGCATGCAATATTATGTGCACTGTAGCTCTTTTTTGAAATCATACATTGTTAGCAGTCTTTCATATCATTAGCCCTGGTATCCTTGGGAGCACAAATTATGGTAATTCCCCTTTTCCTTATATTTATTTATTTTTTATATAACCATTTCCAGCAGGGAGATTATTGTTTAGTTCCAAAGTAAGTTGTTATGAGATTCCTCAGGGCTCTTTTATCCCCCAAATGTTTTAATATCTACAAAAGCTTTACTTGTGATATGTTCACACAGGTTACCACACTGTTAAATAAAGTAGAAAAGTTCAGAGAAGAGCAACAACTAAGTCCTGCTAAAGGAAGTTGGGTATGTTTAACCCTGAGAGGCAAAAAAAGCAGGATATGAGAGCCTTATTCAGATATACCTGTGCAGATGTTACACACAAGAAGGCCAAGATGCTAGACAGCAGAACACAGAATAATAGACTTAAGTTACAGGAAGGCTGATTCCAGTTTAATGTTATAAAAAAACCTTCCTAACAATAAGAATAGTTCAACAATGGAATGAAAACTGGTGTTCCTGCCCTCTGGAACACCATCCCCTCCTCCAAGATCCATATAGACCCCACTCTGGCCATGTTCGAAGGAGCTCTGAAAACCTGATTCTTTCCCTAGGCCTTGGCTTACAATGGGTGGCAGGTCCTGAACGTTTGAATGTCATTTAATGGTTGTTTTTCTTCCAGCATTTGGGCTTTAATTGTATGATTGATTTTACTGTACACTGCCCAGAGTTGGGCTGCCTTGTAAAGTTCTAGACAAACTAACCAACTGGAAAAATAATGGGCTTCCTATTAAGCAAAGGCTGAATAGAAATTTATTGGTGATGCCTTAATTTGGGAAGGCAGGCAGGCAGGCAGGAGATGATCTCATGGATATAAAAAACAGCTCAGTTTTAAACCTTACCTATACAGAATAATATTGGTCAGTTTTCTGATTATATCTTATAAGCAAAGAGAGCACATATGTCTTGAGTCCAGGACTGTAAGTCTGGGTTGATCCTATCCTACTATTGTAGCAAAATAATCTTTGCCATAGCCAATGCTTGGTAAATCCAAAGCTCTTGATATATTGATAAATTATCAATAATTTACATCTTAAGACTGTATCAACCTTTCAAGATGGCAAGTGATCAAAATCAGTGCTCAGACTATCAAGGCTTTCCATTCTGTCAAAGGGTTAATGCAACCACTTTAAGCAGCCCTGGCATTGTCTGAGGCTTGCATGCACACAGATGGCACTACTGTCAGTACTGCTACCAAGTGTTCCTTGTGCATGAACATACATGCTCAGATGATGCGGTGAGGCCTTCAAAGTGTCCAGGCCTTCAAGCAAGGGGTTCAGAAGGACATGATTGACAAAGTTCCTCTACAAAGGTTAACAGAGCTCTAATTTATGTGTTACACACTGAGTGCTGTATTATAGTCTCAGGGTTAAGCATATTAGAAAACAAAGAAGTCAAATTCAAGTGATAACTTGAGTGGTATGAAAGTATCCAAATTTCAGTCTCACATCACAGATTAAAACAAGAGCAGAACAACCTTTTGCTTAGAGCAGAGGCTGACAGATCTTGGGATGCTTTGCTATTCATCAGGAACAGGGTAACAAAATGTGACTCTTAGTAGAGATGAAGAGACTGTCTATTATTCATTTATACATATAGTGATTTATCTGCCTCCTCCTCCTAACAATCAGGTGGCTCACCGTAAAATAATAAAATCGCATGACATGAAAAAGTAAACATAAAAAAGGGTATAGCACAAGAAAGAGTGCTATATTAGTTAGTTTGCTAGAACTGCCTAGAACATTAGTTTGCTAGAACTGCCTTCTGGGTTGAAGACTAGCCAGTCTTACCTATGTTCTGTCTAGCTATGTTGGTCTTTAATTTCCATAATCTCTAAGCAGCATACCAATGGGTGAAGGCTAGTGCAGACCATGGGAATGATCAATATACTGCAGTCTTAGGCATTCATTAAACAAAAGACAAAAAGAGCTACAGTCTCCAGCAAAGAAGTAGAACGTTTATGGAACCCCACAAAAGAATACCACGAAGCAAATCAAAACTCAGTTTGATTTCTGGAGGCCTGCTGGATGATGACTAGAAGTACTGGTCTTCTTGACACAGAAGTGCCACAAAACTGAGTTCAGAACCAAAAAATTGGACAATTTATTTCAGAATAATGATCTACTAAAGGCAAATACTGCTTGGTATTGAGGGCAAATGCAAGAAGCCTTCACTAAAGTTTAGCAATGCTTAATAGGTACATTGCATTGTATTATATAATCTGATGTATCATAATAGCTGCTATTATTAGCTATAAGTAGGAAGAATTTTACTTTGTGAACATAAAGGTAACCTAGAGGTCTCACACAGTAACAGCTCCTAAACTTTTGTACTCAAAATAGAAAAGGAGTCTCTTGAAGAACTCTTGGCATGTGAGAAATTCTTGAAAGATCTATACAGAGTAGAATCCTTACATTTTATAGTTAGACATTTCAATAACCCTGATACATTTCAGCAATTTGGATAGGCATCAAACAAGGTGTCAAACGTTTCTTCTAAAGACGCAATAATGCTTATAGGTATAGATACTTTGTCAAGAGAAAAATATTGGTGAATGCATATTGTCAAGGTACACACTGAAAATATCAGAATGAATTATAATTTTTGTTGAGAATTATGAAGTAATACTTCAAGCTTTCATACCAGTATGAGGCTTTTATTTCCTTGTATCTTTCAATTGAGATAGCTTGTAAATGTGTAAGAAACAGTGGTGCAGCCTTACAGAGCTATTTCTTTTTCTTAAAAAAGGATTATTTCTTGATAGACATAGATCTATTTTTCCAGCTGCGCCAAAACTGGCAAACTAAATTTTAGGAAAGTTCTCAATGCAAGTAGCATGCCCGTGGCCTCAACTAAGCCAGAATCGTAAAACATTTTAGCTAATAGCCAAATCTGCCAAAATGAATCTTGTCACTACAATGATCTCTACATGGGGCTGCCCTTGAAGACCATCTGGAAATTACAAGTGGTCTAGAATGCAGCAGCATGCCTAATTGGTGGGGGGGGGGGACACCTCAGGTTGCCCACATTACATCACTGCTACAGGAGCTGCACTGGCTCCCACTTTCTTTCTGGGTGCAATTCAAGATGCTGGTTATCACCTTTAAAGCCCTTCATGGCATGGGGCCAGGTTACTTGCTGGACCACCTCTCCCTGAGGGTATCTGCTCATTCCACCAAGTCAGATAGGATGGGTACACTCCAGGTCCTTTCTCTTAAATGTTGTCATCTAGATGAACCTAGGAAGTGTGCCTTCAGTAGTGATCCCTGCCTGGTGAAACACCCTCACCCCTGAGAACTGGCAGGCCACTGGCCTTTCAGAAGACCTTAAAAAGCTGGTTCTTCCTTCAGGTGGGATACAGTGACACTGGAGCCCAGGGGTTGTGATATTTATGTAATAGGGAGTGTTGGTTTAGGGCCACTTTTTTTTTCCTTCGGGAGGTTGGTTTTTATTGTTTCTTTTATGTTCTTAATGTTAGTGTGAGCTCCCCAGAGTTATGGCACAGAAGATGGGCAGCCATATAAGTCTCTTAAATAAATAAATAAATAAATAAATAAACAAACAAATAAACAAACAAACAAATAAATAAAGCTAACAATAATTCTGTTGCAAGACCTTATAAAAGAGGTGGAACAAACACCTGCAAATTACAATGACATAGTAAGTATATAGCTGCTAAGGACTTTTTTTCCTGGATATAAATCACAAACCATTTTTCAGATCTCACAATGCCCTACCAGCTGCAATTTATGCGATATAGGTTTGCTCCGTTTGTGAAGAAATACAACTTTATTTTTGTTACAATCAGCAAACCACAATCTAATGGCAGAAAGAGCAATCTAAATTGCAAAATGAATTCTGAAACAAGATTCATTTTTGTTTTTCTGATTTATATACAGTAGAAACTCTTATTAATGTTGAACAAGTTCAGTTAATTGGCCAATAACTGCAAATATCAGTTCTGATACTTAAATGCAATTTAATCAATTTCTCAACCATAACAAAGGGAAAAACTAAGGCAGCCCATGAGAAAAAGGTATATGAAACACAATCTGACACCACAGACCTATGTTGTCAGTTAAAAATGGCAGATTTAGGAAGAAGATGATGCCTATGACTGGCACCACTGAGGTTGAAAAGCCAACACAATTTGAGGCAAAACAGTATAGTGATTTCCTGAGTTGTAGGTGTTGGGGAATTTTGGTACATACTTTGGGACTAATTTGTCTGAAGGGGGCTAGGAATTTTATAGCAACCATGACAAAAGTCATATTTATGAATAGGGAGGAGAAGTTCCACTCCCTTACCTGGGAACTGGGGAGGACCATGTTATATTTGCTCATAAGAAGAGAAGAAATGGTTGAAAGCAAAGGAATGACTATGTAGTACAAATGGGTGTACAATCCTTGCTGCAAAGCATGGATGCCTCTGAAGACGAGATGCTTTGGAGGCATTGTTTGGTGGATTTGTGGTAATCCCTTTGCAATGTCTAAACTTACTTTCTCTTCCTATCCTTAATTACTGCTTTCCTTTGCCCAACTTATCCATTCTTTTCTCTCTCTTCCTTTTGTGGTTTCTGTCAAAAGGAGGGACGGATTCTGTATGTGGGTCCCTCTGTGTATGTATATGTGAGAATGGTTTGTGTTGGCAAGATTAAACTATGCAGACGGGGACTAATTAGTTTTGTACATGGAGCGCCTTATTTTACAGGCAGTTAATTTTAATCAGTAATCATTATTCAGAATAATATAAATGTGTATTTTTGTCCTGGCTGTCCTTTTTTGGAGTTTGGCTTCTGACAGAAAGATGCACAATTCTCTAACTACCTTACATTAAGAATCATCTTCTTTGTGCCTATCTCAAGTGACACAGAGCCAAAATACAGTGCAGATCACATACTCAATTTGTTCTGGTTTTCAGTGGATAGGAACATCTCAGGTGTTCCCCCATCATTAACAGATTGTCAAGTTAGATTTGTTGGTGTCTTATCACTGAAAAGGTGGTGGTCCTGTTAGGATGGTATACCAAAACTACTAACAGATTCACTTGGATTTCATGATGTCTTGGAATGGATTGTGGTTGGTCTTACCAATCTGTTGACCCCCTAGTTAGTACCTGAAATAGGGAACTTAGTAGGCTGTCAATAAAACTTCTAGGTGACCTCTGTGATCTGCTTCAAAGATCTTTACACTGTATATGGTTGAACTTTGGGAGCTGAAGCAAGAAATAGATGGCTAGAGCATATGGAGAAAGACTTAACTCCAAGAGGGCACAGCATAAATCTTATTGTAAAGTTTCTGTTGCATTAAAGCGTGCTGCAAAAAGGAGTTTTCTTCAGCATGTACTGCATGACCTGCTGAGTTATTTTGTGCCATGAGGACTAATGTCCCCATTTCTCTTCCCCCCAATTCAATTACTGAACTCTTAGAAGCTTATTTTAATCAATTTTTGTATGTGTGTTTGAGCAAACCTACTTGGATACAAGCCAGCTTGGATGATACCACGGATGTAGAATAATTATGAGAGTTGTCTGGTAATGCTTCTTATATAGTTAGTTTAGAGCAGTTTTACTTTTTGTCACCTGCAAACATGGAAGAGAATATTTTAACCCTTTCCCTTTGGATTCATCCCAAAGTAGCTTGCAACTTCTAGCTTTTAAGCTATTAGAGGTGCCTTACTTAACATCATCAATGTCTTTCTGAGGGAGATGAGTATGCCTTGTTTAAAGAAGGCAGTTATGAGACCACTTCTGCAGAAACCTGCATTACGTCCCTTGGAGGCAGACAGTTATAGGCCAGCCTTTAATGTTCCCTGGTTGGTGAGGTGATGGAAAAGAGTGGTTGCTTCTGAAAGATACAAGTTAACTTGACCATGTCAACCTAACTTCACAATGGGCTAGGGGATACAGGCTGCCTTTATGTCTGCTCTGGAAATTTCCATTAATACATGCCAGGCTGATCTTTAGAAGAATTCATAGACGCCATATTCTACCTGTGTAAAAAGCATTGCATAGGCTGCCAATTTGCTTCTGGACAAGATAGAAAATGGTAGTTATTATCTTTAAAGCCCACTGGCTGCCAAATTATTTCTGGGCAGGACACAAAATACAGTTATCATCATCAAAGCCCTATATGGCTTGAATTAAGCCTGAGAGAATGCTTCTTTGTAGGTCCTTCCCTTGCTTTATGCACATTTGCTTTATGTGGATTTACTATTTTGGGATTGATCATTTTCGACCAAGAATATTTGGATAATGTAGTGCCTAAGAATAAGGCTCTAAAATTTATGAGCACATGTGTCAATACAGTTGAATTACCAAATCTGACACCATTCCCTGTCACCCCCTTTCTTTCATTGGTTCAGGGTCTCACTTCATGTGGATTTGCTCCAAACCAATTCATTTTAAGGGAATGTAACCCTAATATAAAACAAAGAAAGCCTATATATGATTTACCTGTCCCCTTGAGGTAGTCTGAGGAAGTTTACCTACAGTTGCTCTAGGTTCATCTCACAGTAAGCCCTCTGTGTTGCCATCCCAGTTCTCTAGAATGAACTCACTGCTAGGATCACAACCCTCCTTGCTGGCTTTTAAAAAGGTCCCAAGTCATAACTTTTAAATCAGGCTTTTTATTCCTGATTTTAAGTGCTTAGAGTTGTTTTTAAATTACTCTAACGTTAATTCTGTTTTATTGTAAAGTACAGGTAGTCCTCACTTAACAATCACAAAGAGACCAGAAGATTCATTGTTAAGGGGGCAGTCATTAAGCAAAGCATCATGTGACTGCACCTGATTTTTCAACCTTTTTTGCAGCAGTGGTTAAGTGAATCACATAGTCATTAAGTGAATTGCACAGTTCCCCATTGATTTTGCTTGGCAAAAGCTGGCTAGGAAGATCGCAAATGGCGATCACATGACAATGGGAGCTGGTTGCCAAGAGTGCAGATTGCAATCACATGATGGCGGGACATTGCGATGGTCGTAACTGCAAGGACTGGTCATAAGTAGCTTTTTAGCACCATCCTAACTTCAAATGGTCGTTAAGCAAGGACTACCTGTATAACAGATCTTAATAATTGGTAGTGTAATATGTTCAATAAACAAAGAAACAGGAATAAGGTGAATTACCTTGCTGAATCAGACCAAACTGAGTGTGTTTTGCATATTACTGCACCACTAAATTATCATCTAACAGTTGATATTCATCTATGCCTTTTAACAAAAATGCTGGATGTTGGGAGGCACTTTAGTAATGAAGACTGAACATAATCATTTTAGACCTTGTCCTCTTTGGACATAAGGGTTTCATGGGAAGTCTGCTTATGTATTCCTCCACTTAGTTCAAAAGTAGTGGTAAGCCACTCCTGCTGACTTGCTTTGTGGGGCTTGAGGTTTTTGGTCCAAAAGATTGTCTTGATAGCTTCATTCACTGAAAAGATAAAGCAGCCTTAACTGGCACTGGTTTTCCATCATGGCTGCATTTGTAAACCTCTTCTAAAGCAATTAGTTAAACTAAATTTCCAATATTTCAATGCTCAGTTTTAGATTTGTCCACCAATTTTATATCTATCATCTATTATTTCAGTCCAATAGACATTTTATCCAATGTCCAATAAACATTCAATCCAATAGACATTTTATATCTATCATCTATTATTTCAATCAAAATTAAAACTAATTCAGCCAATGGAAGAAAAAACCCAGCAACACAAATCTTAACTTCACAATAAGCAGATATCTACTAGACAATTTCATATTACAAAATATAAAAGTTAATGTTCTGTTTGTTTCATTAGCTAGCCTTTAAGAAACTAAAGAACTAATTACTTCAGAATCCCAGGGATACCTATTAGCAGTATGATAACATGACAACATCTTGTACTGTAATATGGTTCAGTTAGCTTTTTAATCAGTTTTATATATTTAATGATATTAATTACATAAAAGGAAATAATTAGGAAAGTTTTTTACTATCATTCTGAATTCACAAATTGAGTCTTTCTTAGCATATTTACTAGGTATCATTTCAAAGAATTTCCTTCATATTGTTATGCTTCCTTTCCTCTTCCCCATTTTCAGAGGCAAATAACAAGAAACCACTGTTATTTACATAAGTTTTTTTTAATGGAAAAGTTTACAAGTGTTATTGCATTTTCTCTCACAACGCCACTATGAGAAAGTTTTTATTTTTATAATAAAGATCTACTTATAGCCACATAGTAAAGCTACAAATTGAAATCAAGAATTCTGCAAAATTTGTGTATCAGCTGATGAGATGTTTGAATTAAATGGCCAGGGACATGAATTTATCAAGCAGTGGCAAGTTTCTGGAACACATAACAGCCTTTTGGATAAAGTGCTTAATTAGCTGGTTGGTTGCAATTAACTTTTACTAAACTGAAAAAAGCAGAGTGAGATTATTATGGAAAATGAGTAAAAAGGGAAGAAAGTTGAAGTATGTGCTTTAAAGCTACCTTTCATCTAAGTTTCCCCCTTGCCTGGTATAATTTTTCACACTCAGAGAATTGAAAAACCTTTTAAGCTTGGATGGATGAAGCATCACACATATATTGTTCATGTAACTATGGTAACCTACAAATGACACCAATGTTCCTGTTTTATATACAAATGAAAGGACAGCTGTGGCGATCACATGCCTGCCAGAAAGAATAATATCCATGAATGCACCAGTGTAGAATAGTGGTAAAAATGCTGGACTGGAAAACACAGGTTCAAGTCCACCCTAAGCTATAAAGCTCACTGGAAGACTTCAACCCAGTCTTTTTCTTAGCTCAACCTACCTCACAAGGTTATTGTTGTGGGGGAAAAAACCTGGACTCTGTATTTTACCTTGAAGTCCTGAAGAAAGGTGAAATATAATTCCAACAAATAATTTAATAAACTGATATAACCTCACTCTCAAACTTACAACTTGCTTTTCTTAATCAAAACTCTTTAAAAATATACATAAATTAAAACTGCAGTGGAGGCAACATTTATCCAAAATATCCATGTTCATTATTTCTGCTTATGCCATATCTATTTTCTAAGTAAATATGAATGAATGTTAAAATAATTTCTGAGTTTGCATCCAACTCATACTTTCTCTTCCTTTATGTGTTATAGAATTACATGGAGCTAATGGACTTTAAGCAAATTTGCTTAAAGTCATATTGTTAGATACCCTCCACAGACACAAGTTACAGATTTTTTTTTTAAGTGATTTCTAGGATTCAAGAAATTAAAAGGGCAAGAGGATTTCCTCTTGTTAATACTGTCCAGGATAGTCACCTGGATTATTTTTTCCTGATTTCAACTATTCTTAAGTCAACTATAGAAAATGAACCCAAAGTTTCTATTGGATTGGATAGTATATTTTACATTTAGCCAAGGTCATATTGAGATCCCCTTGTGATGCAATACAGGGACGTAGTCAAATAAATTAATTATCTTCCTCCTTTATTTATTTAGGTTATTTCCAAAAAAGGAATTCTTATGATTACATGAAATTTAGAGCTAACAACTTTGAGCACTTCCTTGAGCTTTAGGAAACTCAGATTAAGGAGAGGAGCAATTTATTGATTCTGTACTGTACTAAATTGTAATGCCCTTTTATATTGGTTATGTAAATTATACAGCTAATAATAAAGCATATACTTTCATTATCATACGACTTGGATTTTATCATTCCATCTTCATGAAGAACTTGCTTCATCTCAATAGTTAGGAGTTAAAGCAGTCTGTTACTGAAATTCCATTTATGTATAAACTTCACTGTTTCTGGCAAGAAACATTAGCTATCAATATAGTAATGAGTAAGTACACTAGCAAAATGTGTCATGAACTAACACTAGCATAATGAGGAAAGGGAAGGTTTCTTGGCATCTATTGTATTGTATATCTATTATAAAAAGAACAAAATAAAGTTACCAGATCACTGATACCAACTCCATGATTGTGGTTTAGTTAGGAGTGGAAATAAAAATTCAAATAAGGCACCACAGATTCAAGTATTTTTATCTAGAAACATTTCCCCAACCTGATGGTCTCCATATGTTTTTGGACTAGAACTCTTGCCAGGCCTGAATACCGGTCATGTTATTTCAGGCTACTGGACATCTAGAATAACTGAAAGCCACCAAGCTGGAAAAGGCTGATCTAAAAGCAATGTAATTGGAAAGCTGGAAGGCAAATCTGCACTTGGCGTATGGTTGGCTAAGTCTATCACAAAAAAGGAGACCACTGTGCCCAGAGAGCATCTATGTCTTGTCTCTTTCGATAGACCTTTAATTGACTTCGGTGCCTAATTTATTGTTAATTTTTACAGGGTCTTTAAATTTTTTGTATTCTATTAGCTACCTTGAATACTCACTTTAGTAACAAACTGGGACATAAATCAATCAATAAAAGTATACTCAGAAGAAACCCTCACTGACTTCAACTGGGACCCACTCCCAGGTAAGAGGATTTCAGCATCAGTCAAGCATGTAAAATAGCAGACAACATCTGTGGTGCTTTTCCACACAACAATGTCATGACTAACACAATGCTTCCATTCCCACCGCCCCCCCCCCCCAGTTCTTTGTGTAGGCTTCTTCAATAAGACCTTGGGCCAGAAGGGTTAAACCCCCTTGGTAAATGGGGTCTTTTATTTTAGCTATACAGCTCAACAAAAGAGGCAGCAACTGGTGCCTTGCGTGCAAGGAGGCACATACAACCACTTGCAGTTCATGCTGCATGTTCTTGTCCAACAGGGCTGCACAATGTCCGAAGGTGAAATATGCAGGCTATCCACCAAACTAATGTCTAGGAGAAGTGAAGGAAGACCATAAACTCTCTCTTAATTTTAGCACTTAAATAAAAAAAAAATAATAAAAAAATTAGGCCATCATTAAAAAGCAACCTCTTAGGATCCTGCCTTATCTGGCTTGAATGTAAGAAAGCTTGCTGCATCTTTTATTTGGAATCAGTGTCTTGAGTGGAGGAAGGGTACATACAGTAAAAACACTAGCATAAAACATAAAATCTGTTCAGGACAAAGATAAAAGTGGCCCAGAGTATCAAAAAATAAAACAAACTCTTCTGTAGAAAACAGTTTGAGAGAGAAAGTGTTATATACATTCTGAAAATAATATATAAAGCCAGTATTATATTAAAATTTTACAGAATACAATATTGTCTAGAAATAGTTTTGTATATAAATATATGTTCTGCTCACTTCATTTATCAAGTAAAGAACAGGTTGTTTATTGATAGCATCATACTGGGCAAAACAAAAGAAAGAACTGAAAAACGAAGGTTGAAAGTTGGGTCCTGTTTCAGCCCAAAATAAAATTTCTATTTAACCACAGATTACTACGTTCTTGTCTTCTTTCAAATAATTAGAACTTTCTTCAGCTACAAGAGAAAGGCTTTCCTTGAAACTGGATCCTCTTTCAATATGGAGGCCTCTTCCTCCTCTTTCCCTTCTGAAGTGACCTTGTGCCAGGCCTCAAATCCACACTTTTAGGAAGCTCAGCTATTTTTCTCAGTTCAAGTACCTTGAACTTCCAGGTACTCATTTCTGCATAATACTTTAAGCATGCATCTTCTCTTCATCCTAAGCACTCTTTATCATTTCAACAAATTTGGAAAGATAAAAGGGGCCTCTTTGCACTTGAAATACAACCTGGAATCAGTAAGTTGCAATCTTCCCCAAACAGAGTATGTTTAATTACATAATGGCCAGCTATCCCAGAGAGAAAGTCATATAAATTTCTAAGCAGAAAGGTGGGGGGGGGGGAGAATCCTCACACTGAGCCTTTATGTCATTTTCTTAAGGTCTATTGTTAAACTGAAGCCTCCTTGTCTTTTTAAATACCTTCATGTGAATGGATGAGGCAAGACATCTGCCAGGGTCCACTCACATTTGCATGCAAATCAGATATTTAGGGAGACACACATGCTGGTCACTGGACAGGCAACACCAGTCTCTCTGCAGACTAAATTGGAATCAAAAAGTTCAGCCTCCTGCTTCTGCTGTTGTGTACACCTTATTAGGCTTTTTGTGCAAATCCATTAAAAAGCAGAAGAATCAAATTAGGGAGGAAAGTGAAAAACACAGATGCAAAATGCTCCCTAGAGAGGGAAATAACCAAAGTCAAGTCCACGCCACGTGACCTTCTAGAAAGCATCTTGCCACACAAACATTCTCTCCCTGCATTTTTGTTCTTTGTAGGCAAGAGACACTAAGAAATATCCCCGGTGGACAGCTAATATAATAGCCAAAGGCAACTTTCAGGCAATAATGATTTTTGGACAACTTTCTTGGTAACAATAAATGGCTTAATGTGTAAACAGGGCAATAGCCAGACCACATGTTTTTCACAGAGAAGGAGGAATGGGTCTTTAGACTGAAACCTTCAGGCCAGGAATTTTTGGAAGAAAGGAAGGAGCCACCATGGCCTCCCTCAGGCCCGAAAGGACAAAGGACACTGGCTGGCAAACTTTCCACACTTTGTCTGCCCCGACTAAATTATAGCTGGCAGGAACAGCTCCCTTTATACTCTCCACCAGCTGGACAGAGACAGTAACTCTTTGAAATCCTCCCGCCCTCCTCATCCCCCGATTCCTTCCCTTTAGCAAAGTAAGGGGGCCAAGGGCCCTCGACTGCCTCTCAACAATCGAAAAAGGAGGCAGGGGAATCATTTCACCAGGGGAGAAGCAGCCATTCCCTATTATTCTAACCCTTTCTCTCCTCTGTCGGCGTCGGGAGCTTTTGGGACGTTTGCCTCGCTCCCGAAAGTCTTCCAAGCGCCAGTCCCCCGACAGCCTTTCCAGAGAACGGCAGCTGCTGCTAGGCGACATCTCTCGCACGCGTCCCTGGGGGTCTCGCTCACGGTTCCTTCCTGGAGAAAACCCACCACCTCCCTCCGCCGAGGGCGCCGGGTTCTCGGCCAGCTCTTTCGCTCGCTCGCACGCGCGCGCCCACCTCCTCCTGGCCGCCACGCGCGACCCCCTCCCTGCTCTTACACTCACTCCATCGCACTTTGGACTTCGGGTTAACCCTCCCCTTGCCGGGAAGCCCGCCGCCTCCCTGCTGCCCCGATGTCAGAAGTAAGCGCTTACCTAAAGGGGGAAGGGCACGAGCGGCAGATGAGGGGAACCCGCTTCTTGGATCTCCCCATGCAGGACCCGGAGAGATGCTCCCCAGCCGCTGCCGGCCCTGCCCAGGGGGCGCGGCTGCCACCACCCTTGGAGAAGGGGATGGAATGAAAGATGCTTTAATACTGAAGCTCCATCAGTTCAAGTTTTAAGCGCGACGACCTTATGAGGCAAGAAACCGGGAACCTCGGCGAGGCGTTGCCCTCTCCTCCCTCTCCTCGTAGCTGTAATTCCCACTCTGAAAAGCCGCGGCTGGTTAGTCCCCCAGATCGTCTTTTTCCTTCCTCCCTGCTGCTGGCTTCGCTTCGCTTCGCTTCGCTTTGCCTCCGGCCGCCGCCGCCGCCGCTCCTCACCACCTCCTTTCCTAAGCTCCGTTTGCACAGCCTGCAGCCGGCGTGCAGCTGGTGTAAGCAAAGCGAGTCAGCTGACGAGCCGCCCGGCCATTGGCTGCCCTCCCTTCGACGCCCCCCGCCCCCCGCCTCAATACACCAGAGACCCAAGGCCGACACCATCTGTACGGGCTGGAAACAAAGGAAGAAGAAGCCGCCTCGCTTAATAGGGCCGGGCGCGCTCTTGGCCTGTCGATGCTGTGGGAACGGAGGGGCTGCGGGAACGAGAGAGAGAAAGAGAGAGAGAGAGAGAGAGAGAGAGAGAATGAGAATGAGAATGAGAGTGAGAGGGAAGGAAGGAAGGAAGGAAGGAAGGAAGGAAGGAAGGAAGGAAGGAAGGAAGGAAGGAAGGAAGGAAGGAAGGAAGGAAGGAAGGAAGGAGAAGAAGAAGGAGAAGAAGGAGAAGGAAGGAAGGAAGGAAGGAAGGAAGGAGAGAAGGAAGGAAGGAAGGAGAGAAGGAAGGAGAGAAGGAAGGAAGGAAGGAAGAAGAAGAAGGAGAAGAAGGAGAAGGAAGGAAGGAAGGAAGGAAGGAAGGAAGGAAGGAAGGAAGGAAGGAAGGAAGGAAGGAAGGAAGGAAGGAAACGTCTTGCTCCCCTCCCCCATTTCCATGCGCATCACTTCCAGGTCTCTGGCACTGGGGCCTGAACGAGGGGTCAGATATGGCTTCTCTCCTTTTGTGCTGGAGGCTGACAATACAAGGGAAACAACAAAGGCAACAAAGCTGACTGGAAAGACTGTGCAGAATGTCAACCTGTGTGTGTATTTACTCACATGCTCTAGGAAAGGTGTTTGTTTCATTTTCAAAGGGTGCACTTGCACTGGGTCCCAGAAGGCTGGGGTTGATCACTTTCAAATGCTTTATTTATCAGAGTGATTAAGGTAAGGGGAAGTCTGATATCTTAATAAGAGAAGGCAGCAGCTAAAACATTTGATTTGGCACTACAAGTCAGCATTTTTCTTTCTGTGGCCTGTTGGTTAGCTTATTGGTGCCTCTGCTTTCAGGGCAAGGAACTAGTAGGCAGTTTACAGTACGAAAATATAGAGGGCTAGCCAAAACCATGCATAATACTTGTTAAACACTTTTTAAAGATGACCTTGGGGCATTACTTAAAGGTCACCAGGAGGTGAGAATTCCACACTTAGAGGACAACTCTTGAAAAGGTTCTGTCTCTGGTGTCCAACAGACTGATTGATGAAAGGACCCTAGATTCTGATAGAGATTTAGTCTGTTCTGGACTGATTACTAGTGCTGAAGAGCAGATGTGCAGTCTGTGAGCACACCTTGATTCTGAACTACCTTTGGATTTTTAGGGGGTGGCAGTGGAGAGGAACATCTTGGCTCAATTCCATCTAGTTGCCAGATGGACCTGGTTACAGCATGATTAGACCATTGGCAAGTGTTCTCAGTTGAAGCTTCTGTTGGTGTACCTAGGCTGCTAACTAACTGTAGTGGTATGTGGGAATGACCTTGGGAGACTGGGCCCAGAGATGCTGCCTAGGAAATGGTCAGAGAAGAGACAGCTTAGTGGGTGGGGCAAGAGGCTCAGAAGAGACCCTCCCTAGTTTCTCTGGGTGTAAAGGAGACAGGGGAGAATTGTACTTTCAGACTTGCCAGATTCTGTTAATGTAGCCTTACAATAAAGTAGAATTAGCTCATCTGGTTGTGTTTCCTGTCTGGCCCACCAGGCAAGGATGACACTAATAGATAATATTGGGACCACATCATGCTCCTGCTGAAAGATCTATTTCCCAGATGCAATTCAAGAGGCTGACTAACTTTTAAGGCCTCTGATGACTGAAGGGCATTCCCCCCCTTTTTTTTTTAATTATGAGCCATTGCACTGCATGTCTTTTAGACACCACTTTTTTAAAAAAATAATGCCCCTATTTTTTTATTTCGGCACCCCATGCATCTTACTGATCAAGCATGGATTCATCTAACACAAGTTTTTTTTCATTAGTACATTAATATTTAAATGCTCTATTCCTTCTGGCTCGCTCCTATACATTCTTTTTATTTCCCTGTTTTATTTAATACATTTACAATAAACAAATTATAAATATAATACAATGAAATTTCCAGTGATTAAAATCATAAACAGTTTAAGCCTAATTCATCTAGGGGCTATGAAACACACAACAGAAATTAAATTACTCCAAATGAATAACTATTAATCCAATCTCACATCAAAGCAGAGTGAAGCTAACTGTCCTTACCTGAAGGGAAACAGAAAGGCTAAGCATATTTCTTTAATGAGGGTCTTTCATAAAATTGGGGAGATGCCATGCATCCTCACCAATATCACACTTGTTGAGGAATATGTGTACAGAGCCTATATAGAGCTGCTTTGAAAGCCCTAGTAGATTTATATGGTTGCAAGAAATGTATACAGTAACCAGTGACCCTTCCCATGAAGAGTTACATCTAACAGTATGGTATTTTTCCTGTTGGTGTCACAGAACTGAACTTTAGGGCAAAATATCCCAAACAACCTTCATATATCTTTAATTTGCTGCTCCATTTGCTCCTTCTTCATTTGCCAATTCTGTGAAGTATAGTGAAAAACGAGATCTTCTTGAATACAGGAACAGGGTTCCTATTCTTATCAGCCCCTTAACACTAATCTTTTTAAGGTCTTCTGACATATTGAGGAAAGAGCAGGAACTCTGAGGCCTCTGAGTGAAGTTGCATAGTTAACCTAACTAAAAACAATGCATCCTCACAGAATCTTCAATTAGTGTCAGCAAGAATTAGCTCTCCAGGAAATCCAATTTATTACCTAAAAAGAACTGGGTTATACATTGTTTCTAAACGGCAGTGGGGCTTATAGAGAGAGTCAGATATAATCCAGGCTTCCCAGAAGTGGCGGTGTGTCCATTAATATGTTTCTTTAGTGGATGCTATGTTCTCTGTCCTAAATTTTATTTTTTTAAATATATTTTTTATTGAAACTTTTAAACAAGAAGATAAAAACTAACACAAACTAATATAGGCAAAGAAAGAAAAAGAAATAAAAGCAAAAGCAAAAAGTACAAGAAAAGAAAAGTTGAAGAAAAATAGAAAAGAAAGAAAAAAGATATAAAAAAGTATCTTCCGATATTCTTCACAGCAGTTACTGTATAAGTACAAATATATTTTAACCTCTCTCTCTCTAAAGTTGCCTCATATTACTCTTCTTTCTATAATCTGTCCTGTGTAATTATCAAAAACATAAATCACAAGTTCATTGTTTTCATTTTTACACAAAAAGTCCATAAGAGGTTTCCTGTCATCAATAAATGTAGATCTAAAATTTATTTTTAAAGATTATTTTAATTAAAAAATGGAAAACTGTCTTTATTTGTTTGCAAAGCAAAATGCCAACTTCAGGCATAATCTATACTTAAAATGCCTCTAGACCCTGTAAATATTCTTAGAAAATAAAACAATGTGTAGCTGCAGCCCATTGCTTTGTGTGCTTCTTGATGTATCGGGGGTGACACATTTTATCTTTTGATATATGAGCGTGGCAACAATTTTGTCAGAGTGGTCACAGCATGCTGCCAGATTCCAAATGTGACAAGTGACCCTAAAGGATTGGGGACTCCAGTACTGTGGCCTTGGAGTTACAGCTATAACCCCCCCCCCCGTTTTCTGACTATAGATATTGTGACATCCTCAATATTTTAAATATTGTATCCTCAATACAATATCTAATGGCCTGAAACGAAGTGGGGATATTTGTACTGTAATGCATACATAGCAAAAATTCTGGAAAGAATTCTGTAGCTTCTTTTTAGTTGATACATACACAATTATGACAAATGAATATCTGAGCCTTCAACCTACAATATGAGTACCACAACCATTATTCATGTGATTAGTAAGCCAGAACACAATTCCCTGGGGCTATAGCTTGTTCATGTCAACATGACCTGGTCTCTTTTTCAGAGATTCTTTTAATTTCCAGTGAAACCAGATTAACAGGTGTTTTCCACAAAGTTTTGCATGGGAATGAGACCATCATTAGATAAGGCAAAAGAACCAAAATCAGTTCCAGGTTCTACTTGGATATCCTACAATACATTCAAGAACCAGATAGAAAGAATTTCTGAAATGATCAGTTGATTCTTAAATAAAATGAAAGATAAAATTAGCCAGCAAAAATGTTGATCAAGAATTACAGTCAGAAGAACAACTGCATTGGATGGAAAAAGGCTTCCTTAGAACTATGGCTGAGACAAATCCGGACAAAAGTATTTCTACGGAGGCCGAAACTTCCATAGAGAGGGTGATGCATTACTATAATAACATGTTTTATGTCATTTTATTGCATTTTAAAAAAGTTTTATTAATAATTACAGGTCTATGTATTTTATTGTTGTGCTTTCTGGCCTAAGGGCCATAATAAAGGTTTGATATGACTTGATAGAATGACATTTCAACTGACAAATCAGTTAGATGAAGAGGAGGAGGAGAAAGAGGAGAGGAGCCTGCCATGGCTAACCTACTGCAAGGGTGTCTCCACTGAGCGACGAGTGGGGACTACAGGAAGCCAGGAAGATCTCTCTTCTAGACGGTGCCAGGTAAGGAGAGCAAAGAGAAAGGAAAGGTAAGGAGAAAAGGACAAAAAGAAATAAAAAATTCTCTGTTCAACAAAGAAAGAGAAGAAAAAGCAGGATTTGGGCAGCTTCTAGTGGAATGGAAGTTTATGTCATCCTAAATAGGATCTTTAAAAAATACTGCATTTCAATTCAGAAATCAAACCAAATGTTGAAGTTCTGGCTAATGACGAATGCTAAGCAGCCTGAGTTGCTCTGTTTTGTAAGTAGCTATGTTTGACCACTTTTTTTTGGGGGGGGGGGGTGTAATTTCATACATTCATGTTTAATGTTTATTTTCTTTTTCTTTTTTGATTCATTAGAGACTTTTGTACTGATGTAGGAAAAGACTTCAGTACTGGGCCCTTGGGGTAATGAATTAGTTCTCATTTGGCACTTGTGATGATTTGAGTTTGAGACCTCTGCTCTAAGTAGCTCCTGCAAGTATGTAAATGGATGAGCCGGGGAAGAGAAACAAATTAGCCTTGCATGTGTAATAATGCAGATTTTAGTATTGATAGATGCCTGGGTAGTCTCCTGACTATGGATGCATTCTTTGGAGAATAAGGAATCATTTTACTCTATAGAAGAAGCCACTTGGATTTCAAGCCAAGCACATAATATATGAAAAGCCTTGACTCAAGAACAATTTAGGGAATGCACTAAATAATACACTACCATTTATAGATTTTGTTATATATACATGATAAATAATTAAGATGACTGTGCCAGATTTTTCCATTATGCAGGATGGGATTTATTTTAATGGCTTGCTAACGTTGGAAGAAAAAGCCAACTGAACAGTTGTCAAGTAGCAGCTGAAGCCACAAATAGCTTGAGGAACCCTTCTGGCATTGCTCCATTCAACAATTGCTTATTCTAGACATGGTGTCATCTTGTTCATTTCAGTGGATCAATACATGTATATACATAATTTTGAGTTCAGTAGAGATGTTTTTAAATCATTTTTTTAGTCCAGAAGATGCAAAACCCTGCAAGCCTAGAGTCAAAAAGCCTAACATTTTACTCAGATGAAATGGAAACAATAATGTGGAATCAAATAATAGAGGAGTCTGGATAAGAAATCTATCAGGAGCCAACTTTGAACTGAAATCATATATTTTAAATAAAGTTCTCGTACTGCTGTTTTTTTTAATATAATTTTCATTGAAGAAATTTTTAACAAGCTAAAAACAATAGAAACATTAGAAAACAAAGAAAATAAGAATTGTGAATAAGTAAGAAAGAAAATAGAAAAAGAAATAGAAAAGAAGAAGAAAGAAAACAAAGATGATTATAAAGAAGCAGCTTTTGATGTTTTTGACAGCGATTATAAATGCATTTATATTTTACCCTCTCTTTCTAAGGTTACATCAAATTTCCTTCTTCCCATGAGCTACTCTTTCTAATCTTCAAACCCAGAAATCACAAGTTCATTTTTCTCTTTTTTCAGCAAAAAGTCCACAAGGGATTTCCAGTCACTGATAAATGTAGTTGCTGATCTTTCTCTTAATCAAACAATGGAGCCATTCCTCCATTGTGGGTATTTTATAGTCTCTCTCTCAGCAGGAATCATATATAAGAATAATCTTCCATGGCTCTTTTCTAATTGACTGTCCATTAATCCCAAAAAGAAAAGTTCTGGTTTCAATTGAATGTTGATCTTAAAAATTCTTTGTATAATTCTATGTATTTGAACCCAGAAATTGCTGGCTATTTTACAAGTCCACCAGGCATGATAAAATGACCCTTCATGTTACCCACATTTCCAACATAAATTTGAAGTAGCTTTATACATTCTAGACCATTTTTCTGGGGTCATACACCAATGGTACATCATTTTATAAAAATTCTCTTTTAGGTTATAACATAATGTAAATTTCAGTCCTTTTAACCACATATTTTCCCTCTGTTCTATTGGTATATTGTATCCAAAGTTCTTAACCCATTTTATCATACAGCCTTTCACTTGTTCTTCTTCCATTTCACAAAGTTCTCATACTGCTGTTTGAAGTTTATTGCTGCTATTGGTGTTACTAAATTTTAGACATATAGATTTTTTTGTTGAGTCTTGTTAAATGCTGGCTTAAAATTTAAGCATGTACTTACCACTGAATCTAAAACTTTTAATAATTTCTAAGGTCTTTCAAGGAGTTTGTTTTATTTTTCAGAAACAGGGAAAAATACAAGGCTGTTAGAGACCATTGTTGTTTTGCCATTAGAAAGATAAAGAAATCCCCAAAAGATGCATTTTGAGAAAACAATTACAGAAAAAATCAATTTTTAAAGATCCAATATTTAAAGGAACCAATTAGAGAAGAAAAAAAAGGCAGTCCATTGGTAATATTAAGGAATGCTCCTTTATTTAACCAGATTGAGGAAAATTACATTACATTCATAATCAACAAGATCTTGATTTAATTGTATTTGGAACTTAGTTAATATTGCATTTGAGACCCTACTTTTCATTTATTTTACAGAGACCAGAAAAATATTTAAACACAAAATAAAAATGTTCTGAAATTTGTGATATGATTAAATTCAACATGAGTCATCGCTTTCATAACGTTGCTTTCTCTTCTGTAGGGTCTGGAAGTCTCATCAGCCAATCTCAGTATTATTTTGTTGCTATCTATCAAATGTAATTGGTATAAATGGATATCACCTGTGAAGCTTCCTTCTGCAAAATCTCTGTTATGAATAGATGTTCATCCCAGGCTTTATCTTTTCAGGAGTTATCAAATCTTTTTATTGGAATAAATTTTACATTACTGTCACAAAGTATTAGATGTGTAAGATTCCTACACAATTATTTTGGACTTAAAAATAGGAGTTTTAAGTGTTGCCTAGAAAGGAAAAGACATGCAGTACCAACAAAGTGCTTCTCCCTCATAGATTTGTCATAAACATTGGAATATATTTTTGTGTTACATTTGAATCCACAATCTAAGCATCTGGAGAAGTAGGTCTATTTAAAATAATGTAGATGTGTACATGTACATATGCATATGTGTTTTTATTGAAAGGAAACAGCTGCTATGTATATTGCTGGAAGAAAATGTGGTTTGTATATTTGTTTTTGAAGAAGAACTAAGTGCTCATCTGTGCATTCAAGGAAGAAAATATATCTCTTAAATTCTTTTGACTTTTACATTTACTGTGTAGTGTGGCTTCATCTGAGATAGCTCACATAAAACATACATAAAAAACAGGTTTGGGAGGAATGTAAGAAAGCTGCCATAAATTGTGTCAGACCATTAGTTCATGCTGCTCAATCACTGGGTAGCTGTACAGACTTATTTATTTATTCACATAGATTTAAAGAACACTTGACTCCCAATGACTCTGATGCTTCACATTATAAAAAAGCTAGAACGATGAAATACAAGAACAAAGAGATGTACATCCACATAATGCTAAATCATGGTGTACTGTAACTACTGTTGATTAAACCATAGAGGAGGGTAAATACATCTCTCCTCTGGGGGAGATGGGCGGCATATAAATTTAATAATAAATAACAATAAGTAAATAAATGCATCACGCTAAAGCATAAACTGTGGATTACAAAAAATAGGTTGCCAATATAAATTATTCATTGACAAAACACATCAAGAAAAAAATCAGGACATATTAAGGCATCTCTCCATTCTGTTGGAACCGAAATTCCCAGAATTCTCACATAGTCTGGAGAAGGCTACCTATACCTGATGGTGGCTACAAACCATACATTCATCTAGCCCAGTGTTGTCCAAACTTGGCCACTTTAAGATGTGTGGACTTCAACTCCCAGAATTCCCCAGCCATCAGAATTCCCAGAATTCCCCAGATCCAGCCTTTCCCATTCAGCCCTGATACCAGGAATCTCTTTTGCATGAAACACATAATCCCAGGTATGTCCCTAAGAGAGCAAATGAGAAGCTAATCCATTCATAGCATTAGTCTCATAAATGTTTCTCTTCTGAGTCTCTAGGGCAAACCACACCCTAATGACATACTGGCACCACAGGTGCTGTAAAATCCTCCTTATCAGTTGGCAAAATGCAGGAAAACTACTTCTACAGCACACCTTGTTCTCTGCAGGGACTTGTAGATAGTCAGTGGAGATTTCATATGGGTAATACAGTTCTTGCTTCAGTGGGTTTATGATGCAAAGCTAGAATGTTAATTTACAGGCTACAAATGCCTTCCCTCTACCTTCTCTTTGGTATGAACATTGGTTAATAACTGTTAAAATGGTTAATAACTTTTCTTTTCTTATAGTATATAGCACCAGGATGAACTATCACAACATGCACTTTTGTGGCTCAAGGAGTGAAAACAGGGAATACACAGATTGGTTTCAAATTCTCATCCTGCATCATGGAATACGTGAATCTATCTGTCTATCTATCTATCTATCTATCTATCTATCTATCTATCTATCTATCTATCTATCTATCTCTGATTTATCCTGCACTGTAATCAACTGACTCAATGGTGCATGAGGAATATAACAATGACAGTTAAAACATCTACATAACTTACCAAGATAAATAACAATAACAATAAAAGGACATAAAAATGATTAAAATAGCGCAAGAAATCATGAAAATGCTCTCTAGAATAATTCAGTTTTTAATAACTTCTAAAAGCCAGTAGAGAGGGGGTAAGTCTGATCTCTAGTGGGAAGCACCGTTTCAGAGCACTTCAGAGCCAGCACAGAGAAGCGGCTCTCTTTAGTCTTGGCTGCCCTCACCTCCCAGAAGTGTGGGATCACTAGCAGCTGTTTCCAACAAGTTTTAATGGGCCAGACCAATGTTGGGAGAAGGGCTTTATGGCTCGACATCAGCACCTTAAACAGTACTCAGAAATCTATTGGTAACCAGTTCAGGGCCTCCAAAAACAGTGCTATATGCTCCCAGTGTCATGAGCTGGTAAGTATACAGGTGCCACCTTCTGAACCAGTTGTAGGTTCTTAGACTTTAAGGGAAGGCCCACATAAAATGCACTGCAGGAATCTAACTTGATGGTGATGAGGGTGTGAGTCACAGTAGATAGGTCCTCCTGCAGCAAGTAAGATTGCAATTGACACACCAGCCAAAGTTGGACAAAGAGAGCCAGTTTAGTGTATTGGTTAAGGTGTTGGCCTACAAACCAGGGGACGGTGAGTTCTAGTCCCACCTTAGGCATGAAAGCCAGCTGGGTGACTTTGGGCCAGGTGCTTTCTCTCAGCCCAACTCACCTCACAGGGCTGTTGTAGGGAAAATAGGAGGAGGAAGGAATATTAGATATGTTTGCCACCTTGAGTTGTATATGAAAAAAAAAAAGGCAGGATAAAAATCTGAAAAAAAGAAAGACCACTTTTTCAGTGAGTTCAAAGTGTGATGCAACCTTGGGAACATAGAGGGGGCAGCAAGACAATTAAGGGAGGAAGCAGGCTGTTAACAGAAGAGATCCTTGAGTTCTAGGGAGTGGGGAAAACATGAGAAACAACTCAGAGTAACCTTGTCTTAATTACATTAAATATAAGTTGGTAAGCTTTACCACAGGTCTTTAAGGATAGTGACTAATGTGGTCTTTCTCCCATGTCAGGACCTAAAACCAGATTGGGAAGGGTCCAGATAATTTGCTTCATCTATGGTGTTGCAAAGCTGGTCTGCCACTACTGTCTCAACAGTAGTTGTCCCAAACCCCCAGATCTAGGGATGGCTTCTTCAGAAGGCAGAGCACCACAGCTTCCTTCAAGCCTGCTGGGAACTCTTCCTCCCATAAAGATTCCCAGACAAACTCCTGGATCCAGGTGGTTATCTCTTTGCCCTCTCCTTGCAAGAGCCATTTAATGCTATAATATATCTGGGGGTCCTCCTGGACTCACGACTCCTGTTCAAAGAGCAGGTGGAAGTTGTGGCTAGGAGGGCCTTTGCACGACTTTGTATTGTGCGCCAGTTGTGCCCATTCCTAGATCAGAGGGACCTACTCATGGTCACTCATGCCCTGGTCACCTCCCGGTTAGATTACTGCAATGAGCTCTACATGGGGTTGCCCTTGAAGAGTATCTAGAAACTTCAGCTGATGCAAAATCCAGTGGTGTGGGCAGTTATGTGTGTTTCTAGTAGAACACATGTTACACCTCTGCTTCATGAGCTATATTCATTACCAGTTTGTTTCTGGGTCCAATTCAAAGTGCTGGTGTTGACCTTTAAAGCCCTTCATGGCATGGGACTGGGCTATCTGAGGGACTGCCTCTCCCCAGTTTCATCTGCCTGTCCTACCAGATCCAGCAGGGAGGTCATGTTACAGGTTCCATCGCCTAGGGAGATACATTTGGCAGGCCCCAGGCAGTGGGCCTTTTCTGCTGTGGTGCCTGCGCTGTGGAATCTTCTCCCCCCTGAGGTGAGGCTGGCCTCATCATTGTTGAGCTTCCAGAGGTCCCTTAAGACTTGGTTATGCCAGCAGGCCTGGGGACTCCAGGGGATGGGGGAACTAGTGAGGTGGCTCCCTTATTTTTAACTTCCTTTAATTCTCTTGTTTTGTTTTGTTTTGTTTTATATTTTTTAAATGTATCTTACTGTTTTTAGCTTTGTTGTACGCTGCCCAGAGTTGTCTGTGATGAGATGAGTGGCTATATACATTGATTAAATAAATAAATAAATAAATAAATAAATAAAAATAAATGGGGGCACAATGACAGTGTATTTCACATTCACTAAAGGATTCATAAAAGGGAGAGAGAAGTTAGGGAGGACAAGCTACTTGACAGTAGAGGCACTTGCCTGTTTACCACTTTTCTGAATTCAGTTTCAAATGTGAGTAAGAGGTAAAATTAGGTAAGAATGATTGAGGGTATCTCAGGTTCAATGTATTATATTCATGAAGCCAAACTGATTGCAATCCTGCCCCATTTTACATGACTTTTGTTTTTGTCTAGTTTTAATTATCTACTCTTCTGGGTAGATATTTTGGCTCTTCAGAGGTGGGGACAGGAGGGGGGAAGAAAAATGAATGATCTTCAGTCTAATAAAATTGCCCTTGAGCATCTTCAATCAGAGTTCTTAGATTGCCTTTTGATATATAGAAGCTGGGTTTGTTTAAACCTGAACTTGCAAATACCGACTGATTTCAATAAAGCTAGTATAGAAAAGAAGAGACTTTTCAGAAGACCTTTAACATTTCTCTATCTGTTCTCTTCCCATGTGTAGGTATGGGGGAAAAGGGAAAGCAAAATTTTAAAAAATGCTGCCGCTTTACTTGATAGTAAGGTTATGGAAAGGTTAAAACCATTCTTATGGAAGTTGTAGTGGTACTCTTAAAAAAGAAAGAAATTTCTGTTTTGTTCATTAGAATTGAATCTAAATTGCAACATTGAACAAGTTTGGCCCTAGTATAACTACATAGAACATAATTAGATGTTGGAGGTTTTTTTTAAATAAAGAGACAAATCAATTTACAAGCTATTTTGCATTTAATCCATTGCCTCGTCTATGCTAGTATTTTACTAGAATAGATAAAACAAGTAAAGTAAGATCAGAAGAGACATGTCTTGTTTAGCCTTACACAAAAATATTGCTTTGTAAAAATCTTCCCTTTTCCTCAATGTGTGTGTGTGTGTGTTTGTGCATGTATGCATGTATTTCCTACTAGTTGGTAAATCCGATGGCAGGAAAAACAGTTACTATATAGGACTGCTGTGTAATGCTAACTAGTCTTCTGTATGTACAATACTCAGTACACAATTTAAATGTCAATGTCAGCTGAGTGTGTGCCCGGCATCACTCAGAATAATTCATTAATACTCAACAAAGAATTACACACATGTAAAATTACTTCTTTGGACCTTGTCATTATCTTTGATTAACTATCATCAAATATGTACCTCCACAATCCCAAAAGAACTATCTACTACTGCATCCTACACAATGGTTTCTTGATTTTTTAAAATTAATTAGTTTCTTGATTTGTTATCCAGATGTATATTTTTTTCCTAGAGCTATGAATAGTTGCCATTGGTTCCAGTGTGGCGTCTTATTGCTCAAGATTAATTTAGTTTTAGAATTTGAGTGGTGTCAGGAACCTTCTGTTCATATAACAAACGTCTCAACTGATAATGAACAAACATTGCTCACAGAGTTCAAGGTCTTCATTGTCTATACACTAATGCTCAGAGTGTGTAAAATAAACAAGATGAGCTTTTGCTCTTAAAGAATATTTAAAGAAAGGCAAATATGATTTAATAGGTGCAATGGAGACCTAGTAGGATGACTCCCATGACTATATATATATATATATATATATATATATATATATATATAAATGAAAAAATAAAGGATACAATTTGTTCAAAAGGAACAGAAGCAATAGAAAGGGTGGAGGAGTTGTACTGCATATTAAAATATCTGTTCTCACTCCAAATTAATTCAACCAAATGAAAGAATTTGTCAATGCTATAGAAAGCATTTAGATTAAAATAAGCAAACAAATAAAAGCAGTACTTTTGTAGGTGTCTAATACAGTGGTACCTCGGTTCACGAACTTAATTCGTTCCGCGACTCTGGTCGCGACCTGAATTGGTTGTGACCCAAATCAAATTTTCCCATAAGGTTCAATGTAATTACGGTTAATCCGTTCTGACCCATATGTTGTTGTTTTTTTTAAACCACAAAAATATGAAACAAAATACAGTACGAAGAGAGAGAACGCTAACCTTGCTCGACGCGACTTCTGGCGTGGAGGACAGGAAGGCAGGTGGGGAGGCGGTTATTGCTTGGAGGGAGAGTCCCCCTCCCTACAGGAAGCCGCGACCACGTGTCACAGGAGGGAAAATGGCCACGGATCCTGTTTGTCACTCGATCCGGCGTTCGCAAACGGAGGCAAAATTTTGCGAACGGAGCTGTTCGTGACCCGAATTGGTCGTGAACAGAAGCATTCATGACCCGAGGTACCACTGTATTGCCTTCCCAAACAAGGACAAGATATGGAAAATGCCTTTCAAAAACCAAATGCAGATCTTTCAAAGATTTGAAATACATGAAATTATATTGACGACAGACTTTAATAACACCAACCATCTTTTGTGAGACAAACTCTGTCAAGCATAATTCCAGGAAATTCTTGATTTGTCTTGCTGACACTTTCTCCTTCAGAAGGTAGAAAAAGGCGCAAGAAGATCAACCAGCCTTGTATTCTTGACTTGATAGTAATCAGTGCTGAGGACTTAAATGAGGAATTAGAAATAGGGATGGGATGGCAAATTGATTGTACAATGCTAGAATTCTCGATTTTAAGGGAAACCACAACTGAGTTTAGCCAAATACAATAAAAAAACAACAAAAAACAAATCACGGACAACAAATCGCGGATTTTTGGACAACAAAAAAAGTAGATTTTAAGGAACTCAGAGAAGCAATATGTGGGGCTGTTTGGCAAAAGTAGCTAATTGGAAAAGGATGAGAACTCCTAAAAATGGAGATACTAAAACACAATTGTGAGCAATTCCAAAAAGAAAAAATAGAAGACAAGGGGAAAAAAACAGTATAGCTTTATAAAAAGCTTGGTGGAAATCTGAAAATAAAAACGGACAAATATAGAAAATGGAGGGGCCAGGTTAAAGCATACAAACAGATAGCCCAGAACTGTAGAGGTGGTGTCAGGAAAATGAAACCTCAGAATGAGCTTAAGAGGAATGCTGTGTTCTTAGATATTAATGATGTTTTTCTGAAATCCATGTGGTTCTCATTTGTTCAGTTTGCCAGTTACGTGGAGCTTGACAAAGTCATAGTTAGGTTCCTCCATTTTATATCAGACATATTTCCACATTAATCTGACAGAACTGTTTATATAACTATAAACTGGTATATTTCATTGTTTAGGTGATCTGTGAGCAATGTTCCATTGTGGTGGGAGAACTGGATGATGATCAGGAAAAAGTCAGGTTCAGATCCTTTTGAACATTAAGACTTGTATAAATTTGGACCTGTGGTTGTCACTCAACCTAACCCACCTCACAAGGTTGTTGTACAAATGAAAGGGTGTGGTGATAGAGAAGAATTATGTATTCTAAACTCTTTGACAAAAAGATGAGGTATATATTTAATGTTTATCTATGTATTCTAAGTCTATGTGTTATATGGAGAACTTAAAATCCACAGATCTAGGGAAGACTTTGGGAAAAAATGTTAGTTTAACATGGAGATATTTAAAAAATGAAATGAACTCTTTCTTTAAATACTTGATTTAATGCCGGTTGTATTTTGTCCTAATTTAAGTAGTAGGAATTAAATGAAACCCCAAGGCTAATTCCTTTGAAATCAGTGAATCAGAAGGACAATGAAATTGGAACAGAAATGTTTAATCAAAGAAAGAAAAGTGCTTCATTTCCAAATATTATAGCTGCTACTTGAAAGAACTGCAGCCACTAGCTTCTCATTCTGAAAGATGTTTTAAGGTCTTGAAATTATTGTAGACACTTTATGGTGTGATTAAATGCCATTCCCATGGCACTTAAGCAGTTCTAAATACATCGTGCACATACTACATATTTAAACAGTTCTCTTCATGTTCAGTGGGTGGATATTTTGAACTGGAATTGCTGGTCTATGGCAGCTGTTAACATACAATTCCATTTACATACATCTTACCGTATTTCTTTCATATTCTTGAAATTGGTAAGATGATTTTTCAGCAAAGACAACAATTATAATATACAGCTGCCTAAAAAATTCTTCATGTAAAGAACTTCATGGGAAGTTCAATGATAGTTAGAATTTCCCAGCTATCGTTTTACCGGTTAACAGCCTATTCATAGGAAAAAGTCATAGTCATTCCAACTACTGTAGGAACTGTTTTCTTTCTTTCTTTTTTCCCCCTGTTTTGTTGTTCATTTTAGCAGTTGAGAACTTCTTGAAAGTTAGATTGTTAAGCTGTTTCTTCAGCTTACCAGCCTAGGTATAGGAAGAGGGCCCTAAGCAAAGGTTGAAAAATGTGTTATCTTTATGACAAAAGCTCATAAAAAGTACACGTCTTTCAGCACTATCGCTGATGGCTTGATACATAATATAAAAAATAGCCTGCCTTGATCAAGAAAGAGGTGCAGTGCCAATTTTCAAGAAGGTGAACCATCTTAGTAAATGGTACAGTGTGTACTGTACAAAGATTCCCGTAAAGTAATGTCATGCCTAGGTAAGGATATTAAATTATAGTAAGTGTAGTTGCCTAGCATTCAATCTATCTCTCCCCAAGAGACAAACTTCTACAAAGTTGCTGGGGGGTTGTATTTACTTTGTGAAGTGTACAAGATAGTCCAGAGATTCTTCTAGTTTTTTTTTTAAATGCTGCAAATGATCACTTTGTACATTTAAGCAAAAAGATACAGTCCCTGCCTTGTCTGTCAAATATTCTGATTTTGTAAAGTCTTTTGAAAAGTTCAGACCTGAAAGCTTTCCTATGAGCGAAGGCAGTAGAACAAACCATATTGTTGAGCATCTACACCTCACTAGTTAGAGCTCCACCAAACATTTACAGTTCTTTATCAAGTCCAACAGTATAAAAAACTGCAGCATGGTCTAACTGCAGATTTAGAAACTGAAATGCTTACCGGAAGAGGTGAAAGCTGGTATCCTTTCAGTAAGTCAAGAAATGGGATCCACTTAATGTAAGATACACTACCATCTCTGCTCCTGGCCTTTCATTCACTAGGGTGCAAAGTGAGAGTACGAGTGACAGGATAGATCCATAATATTTTGCTGCAGAGGGCAAATGGCAGCACCTCTCCATTCCACATACAGAAATTATTCAACAATGGTGATAGCCAAGGAAGCATTCTCCACTGCAGGCTAATTGATGGGGGGAGCAGGCTAATTGATGAAATGTAGGGCAACTGTATGGTCTGTTTCCTTCCTCTGCCCCTCTGTTACTGTTCCATGACCTGTAGCTGCCTCACTCTGGCTAATGGAAGAAAAGATCCAGGAATACCCTGAGTTCATTTCTTTGGGTTATGCTCCTTCATAGAGACAATCAGTTATGAACAAATTCTTGCTTAGGAACAGTTTAATAACCTGACCCTGCCTTCTGGAACAAAATTCCCTCTAAAGTCACCCCTCCCCCAAAAAAGCAGAGTGTAATGAAGAAACAAAATAGTCTAAAAAATTAGGCCAAATGTTTAAGCCATATGGTTTGCAGCTCATAGTCAGTCTCTGAGATTAAATTTATAGGCTGAATGTGTTTGTTAATGGAAGTGTCACTGATATCATGTTACATATTTAGGGACAAAGAAAACAACTGCCCCATTTAGTTTTGAAAACACTGCCTCCATTCTCTCTGTTGCCATATGCAAAACTCTTAGGTTCTTGACTCAGCAGAAAGAGAAATAAAGTCAAATTGTGCAGCGTTCTGTAAAGTTGGAGAGGACTGAATCATCCATTTAGTCCATTGGACTGCAGAAAACAAAATATGTCCTCTTAAAAAGGATCAGCAGCTATAGCTGAATGCAACACTGAGGCAAACCTTCTTAGTTTTACCTTATAGTGACTTGCAAACTATTGGGGACAATTTCTGTGTAGATAGTAGTACTACTGTATTAGCTTCTGCTTATGGCAAATGAATCATGGGATATCTACAGATCTGTTAATTGTGAAAATCTTCCCTGTGTCTGTATCCCTATCATATAAAATATATCATGTTATTCACTTACCAGAGAGTAAGAACTTATCTGCATTGCTTAGTTGCCCTGTCTCAGTAAGGAAAAGCGGCTCTTTTACTCAGCTCTCTCCCATTCTAAATTTGCCCTCTGGACACATGTTCCTACTGTAATTTGAAGGTAATCTTATGTTGTTTCAAGTGCTCTGTCCATGTTGGTTAGAACACTTCCTAATCTGCTCTTCATGGCCGCTTCATAGAGGAACAGCTACCTTCCTAACTGAAGCAAGAGTTGCCCTCAGTTCTTGAGAGCTTCTATGAGGTTGCTGGTGCCTATACTATTACTACAGATAGTCCTTGTTTAGCAATTGCCTCATTTAGTGATCATTTGCAAGTATGAAAGTGGATTTAAAAATGACAGGCTACAAGAATGTTATGGAAAAAGATGTTACACTGAACATACAAAAGAAACTGGCTGATGTCTTAATAATTAAAAGGGATATACAAATAACAAACCAAAAGAGTGGCCTGGATAACTCCTGTATTAGATTTACAAAAGAGGCTTGTTAAAACTTTGAAGAATTTTGTGAGAAGGGCCAAAGAAAAAATGAAAAGAAATCAAATTCTAGGACATAATTTGAAGGGACTAAAGAACAAGATTGTTAAAACTAAAAGGAAAGAATATAAAGTTAGTTTATTTGATCAAGGTTAAAATAGATATGTTGTAACGCTTAATGGACTTTTGCTGATCAGGACTGAAACAATGAGGCTTTAAGGATTTGTTTATAGATAAGAGATGGGATATGGGAAGAAGAGATCATTTGTTGTATTTTAAGAGAAGATAAGTTACTAAAATTGTGTATACTTGTTGTTATGAAGGGGGAAGTAATTTCTTATATATTTCTTTTCTTTTTCTTTACTATATTCTTACTTTTTCTTTCTTTTCTATTTTTCTTTCTATTTTTTATGTTCTGCACTTTCTATTTTTTTCTTTTATTTTTTAGTTTGTATTAGTTTTTATCTTAATTGTAATTTTTAATAAAATTACTATTAAAAATAATAAAAAAAGAAAACGTACTACTATTACTACTATTTAAAGCCTTCAGCCAGCTAATGAGAGAGCTAGCTCGCTAGCAATAATAATAATAATGATTCTTTTATACTAGGTAAAATTCTTAGCTGCTATGCTGTTTGACTACTGATGACAAAGGGAAGGTCTAGAAGTTATACCGTTCAAAACAGCTGGCAAAAAAGGGCTTTCCATTGTAAAAATGTGTTATGGTTGCATATATGTACACTTTAGTATTTTAACTTTCCATATATAAATTTCCTTTGTATACATATGTATACATACGGGGCTTTTTCTTCAGGGGTTTGGGTCCAGTTGAGTGGTGTCCCCTTTTGGTTGTTTAGTTATTGTGTTTGGTTGCCATTTTATATTTTATATTTTGAGTTGCTCTTTTAATGCTGTGTGGTTATTATTCTTGTTGCTTATATACTACACTGAAGCTGCTATGAGTGCAGGACATGTGGCCTAAATCTCACTAAATTCAGCCAATTGAAATTCCAGCATACTCTTAAGTTAGCATATTGAAATTGAGTAAACAAATATGGGTTGCATTTTTTATATCTCTTTTTGTACGGCTGTGTGATTGGTCCCATCCAACTTTTTTAGGCAAGTCTACTTAACTTTTAATTGTGATTTCAAACTCTATTAGCTATGGTATTGCAAGCACAGCATTACACCTTGTAGCAATTTCACCTGTAATGGCCTAATAAGGACTTTTTATGATGAAAGAAAATGACCTAGTATATGAAAAGAGGAAAAAGAATTCAGCGTTGGGAGAAAGTTTGATATTTTCTGATTCGCTCATCCAGCTGTAGGCTTCTAGCTCAACAAGTATTCTGTTTAATGGCACTAGCCTGGTAAAAGGGCAATTGTGTCCTTACCCATAAAACTATGGTAGATTTTTAGCTCTTTGCCAAACCTTGCTCCTTTTTTTATTAGGAAATTGAAGGAAGCTCTGGAGAGACATATAATCTGAAGGGAGATTGTTTAGGTGTCCACTTAATTTGGCCTGTCAATTCCTTTGTCCCTTTCTCTGCCCCTCTGCATTATGTTTATCCCTGTACAATTTTCAGAGCTCCTGAAATGAATGCTTCTTGAAAGAAATCTGTTTCCCTGGGGTCTGCAGCTTTCAGTTCTGCCTTTGGGAAGGTGAAGATCTCTGCTTTCATTTAGTATTCATGAGATGGGTTCCTATTACCCAGTGACCACAGGACTGTGTGCACTTAAGAACTTGAAATGAGAAGCAACTCATTATTTTTTAATGCAAGGGGGATGATGGCATATTCCCCAGCAAAGTTTGCAATCAAAGATATTGGTCTTATAGCAGAATGCACTCAGCAGTGTTCCGTATCTCCTCCATTGCTATATCCAGTTTTGACTTGTCAGCTGGCTTTCGCATTTGAAAATAGAACTCTTTCTTTAGATTAGCATGGAGAGTTTTGATTTTATTTTAAGTGCCAATAAGTAGTCTGCTATTCTGTACAGTGATGCCCAATGTCACATGTGTAGAATTGAAGGACAGTATCTTTCTAAAGCTAGTTATTTTATTAGAAGGAAGTCTATTGAAGCTCCATGTACATGGAAATATAATACCCACAAACATTCAAGTAAAAGAATTTCTGTCATGAAAAATACAAATTCAAAGTGTGACAGAATTTATGCAAATTGGGAAAATGTTATCAACTTTTTTGTAATACATGATCACAATCTCTATATAATAACAGCACGATTAACTTTCTAGTTGCTCTTACTCCAGAATATGCAATTCTAAATTCTGGAGCAACTAAAAAACCAGCTCCTCTCCTGATAAGCTAAAAAAGAAGAGCATAAGTTTGTAGGATCCATAAAAAATCACTGATACTTAGGCTGATGTAAGACTATGTTCACAATGATCATTTTGCTTCCTTTTAACAAGTGATTAAAAAGCTCTTAGAATTGCTAATCCCTTTTCTATCTCTTTATCACCTTATCATCTGAATGCTATTTTTCATCTTTCTTCTGTATATTGGAGATCTAGCAAGTATCTTACTATTTCATATAATTCAATCTAAGACGTCTGTAAATGTATGATAGTGATATTCTATTCTTAATATTCCATGTAATGCATTAATACACAATAGGAACAATGTTAACTTTAATTTTTAGAGTATCACACGTATTCTCTATTTTAGGATAGAACCATAGCTATGTAATAGACAAAACTCAATAATGTGAGGTGGTCCTTTGAAAAAGCTGTGTTTTTGAGAATAACAGCATTTATTTTGGCTACCTTCTTTTTATATCCAGTTATTTTAACCAATCTACTACATTTGACACATCACCCACATTCTACAGCAGTCATGAAACTGAAACACAAAGCAATAACTAAAGCAGAAGATCACTTTAGCTGGGAAAACCATAACTACATGGAAACCATAACTAATGGAAGAGCAGTGGTTTGGTATCTAGGCGATCCCAGGATCAATCCCCAGTATTTCCAGTTTAAAAGATTAGGAAGTGAGTGTTGTAAAAGGCTTCTAGAAACTCTCTGGAGAGCTTTTACCAGTCAAAGTAGACAATACTGATGTATAAAATAACTCCCTATGTACTAATCCATTTCTTTCTCAGATTATGTGGGATCTCCTTTTACTTAAGGACACACTGGTATTGTTAGATGCACCATCCCTGTCCACTAAATTGTTTCTTCATGGTGCAGAATAGAGGAGGATCACCTGGTGTCCTACTTTTTAATTTCTATTCTGCTACTGTTATAAGCATAAAAGGATTAAAGCTGGAACAGCCAAAGGCCACTTGCTTTTGGACTGTCCATGCTAATTACTCACAGTATTGTTTCCATTGGATCTGGAAAGTTCTGTGTCTACTTGTTCTCATCTGAATATAGGGAATGAATGGGACAGTGCTGGGTGCAGAATAAACTGGAAATTACTCACAGTAATTTTCCAATAGAGATAATAATTCCACTGACAATAACTCCTTTTCTATCACAAATTGCCATAATGGTGTAGTTATACTGAAAGGGAAATATCATCCAATAGAAAAAGAAAATTCCTACTTCACCATTAGTAAGATGTCTAACTGGCTTAGAAGGTTGCAAATGTCTGTACTGTACATGTCCTACTTTTCACATTGCAGATGGTACAAAACACTGTGTTTTCTTCTTTTTGCCATTGTATTGATAAAGATCTTTTAGGCAATGACGTCAATGGGTGTGACTATGTACAAAGTAAGTACTGGAAGAAAAACGTCTCATATAGATGAAAGCAGTTGTAGACCTACAAAGCAGGGATCCAAACTCTGCAAAGCATAAAATGAATATTAGAGAGTTGCTTTTGCTGCATTTTCTTATAAATATATTTATATTCTGTTTTTTCCTAGTTATCTTGAGCAGATGTTTGAGGTATGATACAGATCTGAGAAAAAGGCTAATTTTTTGCAACATACTTCAGATGCTACAAAATGCTTATTAATAAAGACAATTTGCATTAAGTGATCTGAAGATTCTTTTGCATTAAATGATCTGAAGATTCTGATGAATTATTTTGGAGTACTAAGAATGATGTCTTCTGCATGTGAGTTCATACTGAAGGCTTTAAAATATTACCTCTAATGCCAGAAGTTATAATTTGTGCTGAAAATCAAAATACATTTTAAGTCTGGACATTTGAAAGGTATTGTGTACCTAGACAAGAGAACCCTGTAGAAAAAGAATTTGTTTCCTTGGTTGTTGTTTTTTTTCACTTGACATTATTTCCAGACAATGTGTAATCTTGTCTCAGTATGAAAGGAGGATGTTTGAGGTCAAACATGCCAGGTATTGGCATCAAAGGAGAGCCAGGTGATTTCTGGACACAAAGCACCTCCATCCAACAATCATTGGATCAAGACTATCACAGTATCTCCAACTCAGCATAGGGTGGCAATATATGTAATGGTCTGTGAGAATGTCCTTGAGAGATGGAGCAGCAGCAGCAGCAGCAGCAGCAGACGACTAGGCAATGGTCAGATAAGAGGCAGCTTAGCCCACAGAAGGAATGGGGGCATGGCAAACATCTCAGAAGGGACTCTCCCTAGTTTCTTGGACTGTAAAGGTGGGTGGGGGGGAGATGTACTTTCAGACTTGCAAGATTCTGTTACTGTAACTTTACAATACAGGTACTGTTACTGCTCATGGTTGGTGCTTCTTGCCTGGACTATCTCAAAGGGCTGAAAATATATAACTGAGAATCATCAGTATATTGATATTTCACCCCAAAGCAGCTGATGACCTCACCATTAAGATATAAGTCTTAAAAAGCTGGACCAAGAGGGACGAATCCTACAAAACCATATAAGGAAACAACCAATGGGTTGACATCTCTTTCTCCACTGTCACTGACTGAAACACCCCCTTAGAAAGGGACAGAACCACTAAAGCTCAATATGCCTGACTCTGAGGCCTTTTATGTAGTCCAGAAGGATACTATGGTTGATGTACTAAAAGCCACTGAGATGTCTTACAGGATCTGGGGGGTACACTGTCCCTATTCAGGTCCTAACAAAAGTCACAACTAGAGCAACCAATGCTGTTTCCATTTCATGCCCTGAACTTTGACTGGAATTGGTCCAGATAATCTGTTACATTTACATCCTAGGATACTCTGCAGCTGAAGTCTCATCACCTTCTCCATAATCTTGGTTGGAGATCAAGTGATAGTTATCTAAACTGACTCATCCAAGGAAAGGATTTTCATGAGGGGATGCATCACTGCCTCTTTTAAATTTACTGACATCACCCCTCCTTCAGCAGTGTATTGACTACTTCCCTGATCTAATCTCATATCTCTCTCCTGGTCTTGTGCAGAAGCCAGGTTGGGCATAGATTTAACCTACAGGTGGCAAACCAAATTCCACAGATTACCCTACCCACTTTCTCAGAACTGACCAGCTGAAAAGAATCCCAAGTAATCTCACAAGATGTTGCTGCATTCACCTCTTCAGACCCCACCCCTGCACAGTCTAGACCTGAGCAAATGGGTGCAATTTTGGTGGTGAAGTTGTTGTAGAAACACCTCCCAGTGGCCCTTAGGAAGATCTTCCCACACCCCAGCCTGCCACTTCCAAGTAAGAAGGCCAAAGAATGAAGATGCCCTCTGAAATTGGTCCACCACTGCCTGGCAATATAGGTAGGAAAGAGAAAGTTGCAGCCTTACCTCAAGAAGCATTCTTGGAGGGGGAAAATCAGTAATGGAGCTAGCTTAAAATCCTTTGCTCACTGAAGTGAAGGCCAAGATGGAGCCTATGCTCATTCCTGCTTGGTCTTTTGAATAAGCCATAATGGCCTCAGGAAGATATCAAACTAAACAATAATGTATAGTTTACATTGTGTGATGTGTGAATCTGTTCTATAAGTACATACAGCAAATTTACATGATACTTCTCTTTATTTTGAGCTAAGGATCACTTGAATGAAGTATCTGTTGAATGAAATATTGGCTTGGACATGCCCATTGCTTTATGGACATGATAGAGAAGGCTTTCTATCATCAGCTCATCCACCTCATGACGAAAATTGCTGATGTATGTGAACGAATCTTTCTACAGCACAGCATTTCTTTCTTTTGCAATCTATTTTTGCCACGTTCAACTGACTCATTTGACACTTGCAACCCCATTCACTGGTTGAGTGAACCAGTGCTGAATTCAAGGTCATGGAAGCCCTATGCTATGCTAGTTCTGGTATTCATCTGCTTTATTCTTTTTCTTGGGAAAATTGAGTTCTAAGCAAACAGTAGACATGGTGCTTTAGTTGCAAAATAAGAAATGGAATGACTCAGGTCTGTCGGGAACTCAGTATTGTGGATTTGCCTGTCCTTAATATGCTATTCCAGATGTCTCTATGGAGGACAGCAGTGATGAAAAATAGAACACTGAACATTTAAAAATACTTTTTTTCTTCTAATAGTCACTGAAATTGCTAGCAGGTTCCCAAGCTGAATGTTAACCATAATCTATAAATGTTTACTAATTCTTCAAACTGTCCATTGCTGAGAAGCTGTAGAAAGTTAGAATGCCACTTTCTTCTAATTTCTTAGGTCAGGGCCTTTAGACCTTAGGACAGACATTCTCTTCCTCCTACTCCTTGCAAATATCCAAAGTATTTATATGGTGGGAATTTTTGAGTCCCACTGTGAACATTAAATAATGACTTCTTCATGTTGATGACCACTTTCAGAGGGGTAGTTGTTTTTAAGGGGAATCACACACTTTAAAGAGTTAAACACTTTAATATAATATTTAATATTCAATTGTATTATAAATTCTTGTGGACCTTGTCAGTGAAATAATGCTAATTTCCACGTTGCTTAGGGGAAAAAAACCCATTAAAATAGTATATGGGAAAGACCAGAAAGATGCACAAGCAGAAATGAAGAAATAGGCAGAGAAATGTTTTCTCTTTGGCCAAAATGAGGAGAACTTTTCTTCAAAGCACAACATAGCAATCCTTTATTCAAAACTCAATTCACTTCCCATCCTTCAGCAATAGTAGGATGTTGAACATGTATTCTAAATAAATCAGTTAAATAACTTGGAACTATATCAGTTTTGCTAAGGGCAAAGGTCACAGAAGCTAATCATCACACCAAGGCCCAAGTAAGCATGCTGAAAGATAGAAAAAAATGCTGGTAAGTTTCAAGTCAGCTTCAGCATTATGGTCCCCCTCCTCTTTTCCTTCCATTTTTCACCCATGCTTTCCTCTTTCTCTTTGACTGATAAGCAATCCCTCCTCTTTCTCTAAGAGGAGAAATTATAGTACAGTGGTACCTCGGGTTACAAATTTAATCCGTTCCGTGACTCTGGTCGCAACCCGATTTGTTCGCAACCCGAAGCAAATTTTCCCATAAGGTTCAATGTAATTACCGTTAATCCGTTCTGGCGTCCGTGGACCACACGTCAAGGATGGAAAAACAGCCGTGGACCACGTGGCACGGGCGGAAAAACGGCCGTGGACCACATGGCACGGGCGGAAAATGGCCGCAGACCACATGTCACGGCGGAAAATGGCCATGGATCTGGTTCGTACCCCGAGGCGGAGTTCGCAAACCGAGGTAAATTTTTGCGGCCAGAGCTGGTCGTAACCCAAAAAGCTCGTAAGCAGAGGCGTTCGTAACCCGAGGTACCACTGTATTTAATTAAAAAAGTAATTCTACAATGCAATGTGTGCAAATCAAGAAAAACATTTATTTGCAGCTTTTCTCCTTGTGCTGCCCTCAGGGTATGTGTAGATTTTAGACACAGTCTCAGTTCATGGTGTGCATAACTTCTGCACTTAGACTTAAATTTTTGCTGTTTGAATTATTAGCTCTCATCAAACTTGGAATAAAGTAATTCATTAATTTGTAAGCACATGAAGAAATAAAAGGTCCAGATGTATAGTATGCCTTCATGCTGAAGAGTATATTTTCATTTTGTCTTGAGGAATGCTTCTGGCATTTTCCATGGTTAGCTCATCTCGTCATGGGTCATGAAGAACAATGGTATCTATCAGCAGAATCTTCAGGATGTTTGGACCTGATTTAGGTGAGCTCTGTCTTCATAAGCAGTGGATAAAGATCTATCTAGACCTGATAAAGTATTGATGCACAAAGGCTTTAAAAAGCAGGTATAAAAAACAAGCAAACTCTAAATCATGCTGAAACTGGATGCAAAGAAACCAGTAAGGAGTTTATGCATGGTCTTTGATATCAGTTGAGTGATGTTAAGATCTGGGACAAGAGAAAATTCAGTACCCCTTTTCCAGGTTCAGATATCTTGTTAAAATAAGAACTTCCTAATCCTCTGCTTGTGAAATAAACCATATGTACACTACTGTCTCATCTAGTTTATGGTTTAAAGCAGAACTTTCTCTTTGATATCCCCAACACATAATTGCTCTCTTTGGGCTTCCTTCCATGATTACTTATTTACATAAAGTTTCCACTTTGAAACTATGCTTTGGGAAAGAAGCATTGCCAGTAAGGAAGAGAAAGTTCTAGAGCAGGAATTGTATGAGTAGAGGTGTAACATGGCAGCTGAATCCCTGCTGTATGGAGAGAAGCAGGAAGATTTGAATCTCTACCTCCACACAGTGCCAGTCTTCTCCAGGAATTCCGTACAGAGTGCTATAGGCTTACAAATGTAATACTGTACATTAGATAGCCCAGCACAAACAATGTATACATTAAAAAAATCTCAGCCAACTTCTCTGGCTCCATCTACTGGTTAGGCAACATCAAGGCAGATTTCTAAGTCCACAGCCTGGGTGATTATTCCTTTTCTGTTTTTTAGACACAAGATAGAAATGAATCCTTAGTTTGTTCCTAACACTATTAAATCAATTAGCTGCTTTGCTGAGTCACTGAATATGTAAAATTCCCAGAACAACTATTTCTCCAAAATTGTTCCTCACTGGTAGAATCTGCTGACTTCCAGTGTTTTAACTATTTCTCTATTCATTTACTTATTTATGCCACTTAGATGTTGCCTGACTCCAAACTTTGCTAGGCATCTTATTCTTAGAGCAAAAAGCAAGATCGATAAAATAAAATAAAAATAATATATAACAAATCAGGAAGAAGAGATTGCAAGGTAATATAAGAAAGAAAGATGTTATCTAGATAGAGAGTTTAGTTAGAGGTAATATAAAACAAAAGTACTTGCTCAACTTTCTGTGCTACAGTATAGGGTAGGAGTGAGATTGATTACGTTTCAGGGAATTTTTGTGGAATAGCATGTTTTGCATCTTACATCAGTAGTTGAAATACACATAGGATACAAAGCAGGTAGCACAATTATCACTATCCTTCTTAGTTTCAAAATATGACAACAAGGTGGACTGGTCAAATCCAGTGTACAAATATGACAGCTCAGGAAAAAAAGTTCTGGAAGACACTGGTTTTCTCTGAAATATGGTGCTGCCTTCAAAAGTACTCTCAAAATAAAACAAAGGTCAGCTGTAATAAAACTAGATCAGATTAATGGAACTACTTTAGAATAAAATATTGTAGTCTTTTATTCACAGTGTCAGTGTATTTATGTAAAAGAAATTATAGATGCACATGCTCATTTGAATCTTATCCAAGTTAAGTGCAACAGCTTCAATTGAACATAGGACTAGATTGAATTGATGACCTCAGTTTGATGTGTCTCTCAGTTAATGAGATTGGTCATGATGAGAAAATAAAGGTTGATACAGATAACATTTTCTTTTAAATAAATAATAATTAAACAATTTAAAAGGGCTGTTTTTGATATTTTCAAAGTGCTCAACGTATTTACATAGAAAATGCTTTTCAAACTTGAGAAATATTAGGATTATTTAACGTTGACACTGCTACTTAGAAATGTAGCTCATCGCATTAGCAGTTGCCAATGACCAGGATATTATTCAGGACTAAATATTTTTAGTTGGCAGTGTTACAGTCAGCCAGACTCTGAATCCATCCATCCTTCTCCTAGGAAAAACCTATAACCACAATTGTGTCCCTGACTGCCAGAGAATAGTAAAGATGTTAATATGATTTACTGTTTTTACTACATTTGTCCCATGTTTCCTCCAACAATCTCACTGCAGCAGGTACAGTTCTTCCTTAGAACATCTTTTGTGGAAGGCAAAACTGAACCACAAGCCTCACTCAAAGCTCTGTGAAATTTCATCATTGCAGGCATCATCATCATCATCATCATCATCATCATCACCACCACCACCACCAACAACAACATTGCTACTATTATTATTAAAATAAACTCTAGGTCCCAATCAGATAGTTGCTTATCCCAATGGAAGATTTCAATAGATTGCTCTGTAGGGAACAGCGTCTGTAGCAACCCTGTACAAGTTTAAAAATAAAAGCATTAGCTAACTCATTACAGTAAGCAGAGTCTGAGCCACTAAAATATTGTCATTGCTGCCTAATCCGATCTGTGACAGTTGAATAGATTTACCCAATTTGGTATTCCCAAAAGTATTGGATAGTAGCCCTCATCATTTTCATCCCATGCGGACAGTGCTAGCAAGGAGTGATGTGTGTAGTAGGGTGGCCCAGTTGAGTAGCCTGCACTGGAAGTTTCAAAAAGTTTTACACTGATGGAGAAGGTGAGTTAATATGGTAAGAAAATTGCAAAATATTCATCTAAAATAAAAGGGGACTAGTGACCGACTATAACCCATATAGTTGCTTCTTAGTTTTGAATTGTCAGTATTTGTTGTTGTTGTTTACTGTACTTTGTTCAGTAATGAATGCTTTTGGCTAGCTCTGGAGGACCTGACAAATCGTAGGTCAAAAACAGTAATTGAAGATGAGGAAGACAAGTAATGCAAAAGTATATGCAGCATGACAAATCAGTCATCAGATCAATAGCTAGTCATTAGAAATTCCTGTACACTTACTACTGGACAGCCTTATTTTGTGGGATGTTCAAGTTAAGCTGCCCTTTGAAGCCCCACTGCAAAGTGAACCAGTACCCCATTTCTAAGGCAGAAGCTGCCATCAGCAAGACAGGTCCACTCTTCAAGGTTGATCAGCCTGCTACAACGTTTTGTCAAGATAAAGCAGTGTGCTTTCATGAGATGCTTTGCTGTGGTGAGGCAATACAATCAGCACACTTCCACTTCTGTGCTGGAATTGCTACAACACTCACAAATGCAAGCTATAGGAATCTGTATGCTGCCTGTACCTACAATACTTCAAAATCAGTTTCCTGTTGGCTGATATGCTTATGGTCAGTACAGCAGGCAGCGTGGAAGCTGAGCAGGTTTGGCCCTGGTTAGTGTTTGGATGGGAGATTAACAGGGAGTTCCAGGGTTGTATGTTGGACTAGGTAGCCAAGAAATATCCCAGAAGACGTCATTGGCACTCACACACTGCTGCCAAGAAAACTGCATGGGCATATTCCTGTAGTCATCAAGAGTCAAGCTTGACTCAAGCATTTTACTTTGGATACACTTTCCCTACGAGTGTATTATGCATTACCTGAATACCAATCCTAAAATCTAACTGCTTATTTCAACTCAAGCTAACATAATTAAAAAAACAAAGGACCTCATTCTTTACTATAGATTTTGTTTCTAGACAGCGTGGAATCCAATTCTTGACAAGTCTGGTTATGCAGAAGTCCCAGTGACTGAGTTCAAAGGTTAGTGCAGAGATCTGTAATGATTTCAGTTAATGCAACCAACGCTAAGACCTGGTTCACGTATCCACTAAGGCATAATATTATTTGCTTGGGTTTTGTTTAGTGTGTAAAACCACTCATTGCAGCCTCCAGA